>NW_024545022.1:0-41742 GCF_018167655.1 Microtus oregoni
ATCTCCCACCATACCACCAGCTTGGGACCTAAGCTGTCAAAACATGAGCCTATGGGAATATTTCCAAACCATAACAGCTGAAGCCAAACATGGGTGCTGATCAGTGTTCATGGAAGTCCTGTGTATGTCGATGGTTAGGTTTTGTCAACTTGATGCAAGCCTAGACATACCTGGCAGAGGGAATGCCAGTCGAGGAAATCCCCTCATAAGGTTGGCCTGTGGACAAATCTGTGGGGCAATTTTCTTGATTAATGATTGAATTGGGAGGACCCAGCCCACTGTGAGTGGTGCTCTCTGGATTGGGGACTCAGTTCTACTATTTATCACCTGGGACTTTTCACCTACCATCCGAGTCTCAGTGTCCCAGTTGCAAGGTGAGAATGATCACTCTCGTTGCCAGCTTAAGGCAGCATGAAAACACATCGCAGAGGGCCTGATCTCTGGGAGGCATCACTTTTGTCATTTGTTGTGGCACAAACCCCAACATCTCTGAATCATTGTGTGATCAGCAGCTACCAACAGACACGGCAGCCATCATAGGCAGACGTCAGTGGTGCTTGGTTCAGAACCTAAGCCTGCCCTTATCAGTTCCATCATTTTTCTTCTTTGAAATGAAGATTGTCACTCCTGCCTCACAGTGCTGTTAGGAGAAGGTGATGAGGTGATGTCTATCTGGGACCTGCATGTGTGCCCCATAGCCCTTGCTGGGCACATCCGGACTCCGGACAGTAACTAGTAATGGATGGGTTTTAGCGCAGTATCTAGTCCTGAGCACAACAGAAGTCCAGGTGCCAATATATCAGGGCAGAAACATGCTCTGGGAACAAAACCCAGCCTTTCTGGATAAAGGACACACTTGCCCAGCAACGGTGGGCCTCCGGGGCTTTGATCCTTCGCTCCTTCCCTTTTCCGTGGGGTGGGACAGCCCTGTAGTATGTGTCAGTGTTCGGTACCCTCGGGCTCTGTCATCAGCTTGTCTTTTATTGCCACCACAAGGCTTCCCGCCAGCCAGTCATCTGGAGTGTGCTAATTTTTCTCTGTTGCTGGCAGAGATCTGGGATCAGTTTTGTACTAGGACAAATTGTAAGTACGCATACATTGCTCAGTGTGGCCCTTCTTCTCGCCACGTTGTCTTAGGATTGGACAGCTTCAAACTGGTGAACCAGAGTGATTGGGGGGAAAACTACGTAATTCAGATGGTTCATTTTATACAGAGGAAATTAGAAATGCTTGTTTACATTGCCAGGGCCTTGCAGGAAACCTGAGAACAGAGATCAGGTCTTCTTAGTCTGAAAGCCTTACTGTTGCCTGGGGTTTTCATCATTCACTCACTCCACCATCTGCTAGTACAAGCTCAGGCTTCATGTGGGGCGTCACGAAAACAGTTGAAGAGATTATCTCTGTTCTTCAAGTTTTAGAAACTCCTCTTCTTCCCTTTCCCCTCCCTCCCTCCTTCCCTTTCCCTCACCTCCATCCTTCTGGGTCCTTTCCTCTCTCCCTCAAAACCTTCCTTCTTCTCTCCATCCACCCATTCATTCCCCCACGAACCACCAGTGTCTTTTCAGTCATCTGTTGACCTCACGGTGCACGATCTGCTCCTATTTCCGTCTGTCTACTTCTTCTGTCTCTCCATTAGTACATGTATTTATTGTGTTAGCCAATCATCCAGCTATCATTGTATCTCCAGCCCCAAGTCCTCCCTGGATTGGGGAGATGTGCACATTAAATAACAACCTTTTCTCTTAGGCGTTCACCTTTCACGCGGGGATTTGTAGAGAAAACTGTATTTTAGGATGTGTATGTATATGGGGCTCTTTATACAAGAAGGGGGACCTGAGAAGGCTTATTCAACCAGGTGAAAAGAGTTGCTTCTTGGGTGGGAATTCCCAACTGTAATGACCAGAAAGAAACTTCTAGGTTGAGGGAACAATGGGAAAGGCAGAGCATCTGGTGGACTGGGAGGGGGGAGGAATTTAATGTCGTCTGATGACTTAGGGAGTGACCTATCTGGTTAATAGTTGAGAAACATTGTCAAAGGAGGACTTGGGAGCCCAGACTTGGAGCCAGAATGCTGCCCTGTGGGTATCTGGGAACCACTGCAGGGCTCTCAGCAGGCTGGGACATAGGTCAGTGAGCATTTAGAAGGATTGCTCCTGGTGGTAGGATGGGAGAGAACCTGGGAGTAGTAGGAGTATTTAAAGCCTGCTCTAATAGGCCCCAGGGAGAATTGACGTCACCACATCTTGGCTGTAGAGCTGGGGCCTGGAGGTGGGGTTTTAGAAACTGTGGAGAGAAAGTCAACAGACCTTGAAATGCGACAGACAGGCAGTGCCCTTGGCTTAGAGACCACAGGAGGAAAGGGTTTTTATGGGTGGGAACAATGAACATACTTGGCTTTAGGTACCTGTGGATGCACTGAGGTGGGAACTAGGAGGCAGTTGGTTATAAGACTTGAAGCTTCTGCAGGATGGGGGCGGTGTCTGTAAAGATGCTGAGGTGGAGCAGAGAGGATCATGGGACCCAGAACGGTAGCCGGTGTGGAGGCTGGAGTCTAGAGTCTCTGGGGAGAGCCCTGGTCAGCCATGGTCAGTCTAGAGAAAGGAGTAGAAGGAGGTGTAAAACAGTAAGGGCTTTGATGATTGTATCATAGTTATGTCTGTTGTTGATATTAGAGGGCTGGGTGAAGAGTATTTGTATTATTCAGAGTTCTTGAAAGGAACACAGCTAATGGGATGAATATATAAAGATGGATACTTTTTCTTTTCTTTTTGTTTTTTTGAGACAAAGTTTCTCAGTTGTAGCCTTGGCTGTCTGGAACTCACTCTGTAGACCTGACTGGCCTTGAACTCACCAGGATCCTCCTGTCTCTGCCCTCCCCAGGGCTGGGATTAAAGGCATGAGCTACTACCACCTACTGGATATTTTTTCTTAACCCATAAACACTTCAACTAAAGCAATATTGTTCTACCTGTTATGTAGCTATTTCCTAAGGTTGGAACATTGTCCGGCAGGGAGACCTGTTGAGATCAGAAAGTAAACAATTCAGGGCTGGAGAGATGGCTCAGAGGTTAAGAGCACTGACTGCTCTTCCAGAGGTCCTGAGTTCAAGTCCCAGCACTGTGGTTGCCCATCTGTAATGAGATCTGGTGCTCTCTTCTGGCCTGCAGGCATACATGGAGGCTGGACACTGTGTATACAATAAAACACTGTGTGTATAATAAATAATAAAGAAAAAGTCATTAGAAAGTAAACAATTCAAAAGTCTCTGAAACTTACCAGATGCACAAGGTCCTTGCTTCCCAAGGTTATATTAGCAGTTAGGACTGCTGAGGAGAGGGAGACTGTGACCGGTTGAGCTTCTTGCACATCATACAGAGGGCTCTAGAGGTGCAGCTTTAATGACTATCATCCATGCTGGGTTGGACTTTCAGTGATGCCGCAGCCTCTGAATTACCTATGTTCTTGTAAGCAACCTCAGTAAACTTACTGGTTTCCAGGGTGGATTTCAGTGCTGGTGTTACCCCGGTCTGTTGTTATTTTCCTCTCTGAGGTGAGACGATGTCTGTTCACTTCATTCTGAGCATAAATGACACCTAACAGAGGCAGGACAGAACGACAACAAAAAAAGGGTTGGGAAGGAGCGGTCATATGGCTCCTACAGTAGGATCTGAGACTTGCAACTGAAGTTAATCTGAGTGAGGGAGGCCACAAGGGAAATCCGTGAAGTATGGGGGAGAGCACCTCCTTGCAATGGCAGTCACATGATCCTTGGGATGGGTGACAGGACATGTCACTAAGTCTGAGACATCTGAGAACAAGGCACAGGTATGGCAGAATCCCAGGGTGCCCATCTTCCTTTACTTGATATGGGGTGGCATGCTGCTACCTTCATGAGTGGCATCTACCTCTCGAATGCAGGGAGGCCCCGCCAACATGTGCTATACATTAAAGAATGTGTTAAAGTCTCCAAAACACACACACAGGAGACAGGCTGTAAGCAGGTTGAGGTATCAGGTGTACAAGCCCTGCTTTGGGCAGGCGGGCATGCAGCTGAGGCTCAGCCGTCTTCCCAGAGAGAGCCTGGTTGTATAGAGGAGAAATCACAGTCAGGGAAAGGACACACAACAGCCTCAATGCTTGCTTCTTTTTTTAATTTATTTAATTATTAAAGATTTCTGTCTCTTCCCCACCACCGCCTCCCATTTCACTCCCCTCCCCCAATTAAGTCCCCCCCCCAGACCGAAAAGCAATTAGGGTTCCCTGTCCTGTGGGAAGTCCAAGGAACCCCCACCTCCATCCAGGTCTAGTAAGTTGAGCATCCAAACTGCCTAGGCTCTCAATGCTTGCTTCTAATGGAAAAGGAAATGAAAGAAAAAAGGAGGATGAGGTAGAAGGGTTGGCTTGACTCTTATGACTTGGGACCATAAAGGCAAAGAGAACGTAAATCAGATTAATTTTAAGAGCTGGAAGCAAGGAGGAGTCGGACAGCAAGGAAAAAGGAAGCAAGCTAAAAGTTGTAGAAGATACAGGAAAAGGGAAGCACTTTCCCATTAGTAGAGAGAAAAGGAAAATCCACAATCCAATACACACACGGAGATCCTAAACATTGCCTGATGCAAGAGCCAGGGAGTGCTCTGTCTCAACATAGCTTAAGTTGAGAAAGTCTTTAAACAATAATGAAAGATACTGTCACAGCCTGGCTCAGAAGGCTGTGGGCCATGGGAGCGGATGAGGTCACTCTGAGTGCTGGGCAGTACAGGAACAGCAGCGTAACCACTCAACCCTCTTTGAGATGAAGACTACAACACTAAAGCAATAGGAAGAAAATTAATCTTTGATGGATTGACCCGTAAGAGCCATTAGGGATCCTTGGTTATCACCTGCTGAGGTCCCTGTGAATATCAGGGGTGGGAAGACAATAAAGGAAGGAAGGACAGTTGGTACTGAGAGCCTTGGATCTGAGAGAGGAGGTGCTTGATACTCAGTTTACAGGAGAATTGAAACAGAGCCTAATTCAGCAGGGACCTCAGGAATGGTTTATTTAAGGCTTTGGTGACTTTGCTGACCCTGGTGGTATGCTATTGTCTTTACGAGCTCAGAGAAACTCCGATAGAGCTGAATGGCTTCGATCTAAAAAGTATGCAGGGTTCATAAAGTGTAAAGGACAATCGAAGGGCCACAATAAAAATGAAACGGAGGAGGCTGGCCTGTCCCAAGTGTTCCGAGGCAAACGTGGGAGGTCCTGAATAGAGCTGGATTATCTCGAGAAGAAATTCAGCAGAAAGCCAAGTGCTGTGCTACTGACTTCCCGGAAGCTTTTAAACCCTGAGCAACAGTTTATATAAGGAAAGAGTAAACCAGTTCTAGGGATGGGCAATTATCTCCCCCAGAGACTGTGGTGTAAAATATATGGGGGTGGGGAGAGACTGTTCGCCCTCGCCGGGGCCCTTTCGGCAGCCAGGTGTGGCTGATGGAAAGGCTGCCAGAACAAAGGAGCCAGCTCCAGCGGTAGGTGTGGAAGGCCCAGGCCAGCCCTTGGGCCTGAGCCGGATCAAACAGTACAAGCTGGCCCTGCTGACACGGTTAGAGCAAAGGGGCGCACAGCAGTCCTGTGGCAAGGGCAGCTCGCGGGATGAGGAGGGCAAGCAGCTCAAGGGAAAATGTCAGTAGATTATAGCGTAGACAGAGCGGAGCCTGGCAACATGCCCCCATACCCAACACTGGTCTTTTGGTGAAAGAATTGGCAAAAGTGGTGTGAATGTTTCATGCTTTTGTTGGGTCTCTCTAGTGTTTGCTTTTTGGTATCCTCTTAGTTGAAGACCAATTGGTACTTACTTGGAATGGAAGATTGTGCCCTTCAGAGATTCTGCCCACTCTCTGTAAAAAAAAAAAACAAAAAAAAAAAACCTTATTACATAACAGTAACCTTTGAATGTCTTACGGATTTATATAAATTTTTTAAAAGGCAGTTTAAAAATCCAGTACAATTTTGAAAAAGGTTATCCCACATGTTTGGGGGGAGAGACACTCTCGAAAGCCTTAAGTCTGTCAAATAAAAAAAAAAATCCCAATGCCAGAGATAGGCTGCCTCCCTATGAGAGGTTGGCTGGAGAGGCCCCAGAAGCCCGATAAGGGGCTGTTGTCAATGCTTTGGTTACATGCTAGAACTAGAGAATAAAACCTTCTTGCTCCAGTTGTTGTAATACATTGGTTACAAGACACAGAAACCAGGGTGGGACTGAACTGAGGCTCTCTCCCTGCTGCTGGCTTTCCTCATGCTGAAGCTACTTCGCAGGGTGTGGGTGGAGAATTTCCAGCACTCCTGCTTGGCTGTGGCCCATGCCAACCAAGACGTGACTCTATCTGCAGTAATGACGTAGACGGTTTTCGATTCAACCAGCAGCTTTCTGTTTGAATTTAAAGTCCGCTCCATAGACTGGGAGCTCAGTTCTAGTACTATAAGCCAGGGGGACCAACCTAGGTCTGGGGAAGTCATAGCCCCCAGGAGGGAAACAATTACCATGCTTTATTAGATGGGCATCATGTGCCTGCCTGTCAAACTGCCTCCTAAGAATTTGCCCCTCTGTCCATCGATCACTGTTGTCGGCTGGTTGTGGAAGGAAACTTCCTTTACAAGTGATGGTGTACCCTAGAGAGGCACGATTGCTTCAGAAATACTTTGGAGTAAATCTATGAAGGAAGCGAAAGACCTCCACACTGAACCCTTTACAACACCCAAGATACTGTAGAAGACACTAGAAGTTGGAAAGGCCTCTCATACTCATAGTTTGGGAGAATTAATGTTGTGGAAATGGCCAACTTACTGAAATGATCTATACACCCAGTACAATCGTCATCAAAATTCCAGTAAGATTTCATGTAGAAATTAAAAAAAAACCCTAAAATTCATATGGAAGCATGAACCATCCCGGGTAGCAAAAGCAATGCTGAGCAAAAGGAATGATGCTGGAGTTAGTGAACAGATACGAAGCCAGACACATAGATCAACTGACTAGAAGGCCTAATACAAGCCACACAGCTACAGCCACCTGAGTTTTGACAAAGACAACAACCACCACAACCATTTGAGAAGACAGCCTCTCCAACAGGGAAATATGGACGCTGAGTATCTACACCTGGCAGTATGCAGCTGAGACCTCCATCTACACAAAAGGCAACTCCAAGTGGATTGAAGACCTCAAGGTTAAGACATGTAGTGGTCAGAGGAAAATACACAGATTGAAGTAGAGACAGCGCGGAAGCAGGTGACCTCCCTGACCACTGCTTCTTTTTCAGACAGGGCAGCACTTGGTCTGTAACTAGGTCTCACAACCTGATCTGCTACACACAGCCCTCCTCCCTCAGCTTCCCAAGTGCCGAGATTAAAGATACACGTAACCATGCCTGGCACTCTTTCATATACATGTTCTGGAGTTTTACAAAAGCTCCAAAGGGGTGGAGGTGAGGACTGTTCGTGCTGCTGTGCTTTGGGGTGCGGTTTTTGGGGCCTGCTGGGAACAGGACTTCTAAAGGACAGTATGTCTGGAAGGCTGTGGTGCAAGGCCACTTTTGCTGGCTATAAGCGAGGTCTCCGGAACCAGAGAGAGCACACGGCTCTCCTTAAAATTGAAGGCGTTTATGCCCGAGATGAAACTGAATTCTACTTGGGCAAGAGATGCGCTTATGTGTATAAAGCAAAGAACAAAACAGTGACACCTGGAGGCAAACCAAACAAAACCAGAGTGATCTGGGGGAAAGTAACTCGGGCCCATGGAAACAGTGGCATGGTCCGGGTCAAATTCCGAAGCAACCTTCCTGCAAAATCCATTGGACACAGAATCCGTGTGATGCTGTACCCATCTCGGATTTAAACCAATGAAAAGTAAATAAATAAAAGTGGATTTGTGCTCTTGTAATAAAAAAAATAAAAATAATAATAATAATAAAAAAAAAAAAGCTCCAAAGGACCAGGAGGAAAATCTTACACAGTCACTGACATGGTTCTGTTTTTTTTTTTTTTTTTTTTTTTTTTTGTGCTTTCTGCTCCTTTGTGTAGTTCTGGATTTCTACGTAAGTATGGTTTTCCTTTACCTGAAGGGCTTCTGTTACCACTTAAAAATATTAATTAGCCAGGCAGTGGTGGTACATGCCTTTAATCCCAGCACTTGGGAGGCAGAGGCAGGTGGATCTCTGTGAGTTCGAGGCCAACCTGGTCTATAAGAGCTGATTCCAGAACAGGCTCCAAAAGCTACAGAGAAACCCTGTCTCAAAAAACATATATATGTATGTATACACACACACATGTGTGAGTATATATATATATATATATATATATACATACACACACATATATTTAATGGGTATGGGTGTTTTGCCTATATGTACATGAGTGCCTGGTGCCCACAGAGTCCAGGATAGGACACCAGATCTCCTGAGACTGGAGCTACGGATGATTGTAAGCTGCCATGTGGGTGCTGGGAACCGAACCCAGGCCCTCTATAAGAGCAGCCAGTGCTCTTCACCACTGAACGGTCTCCAGCCCTTTGCAAACGTTTCCTAGGCCCCCGTGGGTTTGACGGTCACTGCTTTCTTCAGCGCTTGAACATCTTCTCTTTGACTGTAAAAACATCCTCACCATGTAAAAGATTTCCACACTGGCGGTTGTTTGACGGGTCCGTTCCATCATCTTCTCCACCATGTTATTTCCGACATGATGTCTATGCTATTGAAGCTCGCAGGGCCAGGTGCCCTTTTTCTTTGGCTGCCTTTAAGGTATTTGCTAGTTTTGACAAAATGGGCTTGACAAAAATTTTCTTTAGAAAATTTTTTATTGTTTCTTTGAATATTAGCGCTCATCTCCTCCTCGCCTCATGACTTGGGTTGTGTACACAGCAGACTGCCTGTGCCTTGTCTACAAATCTGTGGTGCACGTGGCACCCACTACTTTTTATAAACGCCTCTGTATAGTTTTTAGCTTCAGAAGTCCTTTTTTCCCCTGTTTTTCATTTTTAGCTCAGATAGCTGCCTAACTCTTTGACTATATGGATTATAGTCATTCTAGCTGTTTTAATGCCCTCATTTACTAACTCTGGCATCTGTCAGTTTTCAGTTCCAATTCGTGGCTTATACTCCTTCTTGCGGTTTATTCTTACTCTTTGTATTTCTTGATAGTCTTTGGTTGGATAGCAGATGGGACACATCTTGTTACTGTTGGAAATGTCTGTGTTCCTGTTAATCCCTGCTCTGGAATGAAGTCAAGTTATTTGGAAACAGTTTGATCTTGTTGAGTCCCGCTTCTGTGATTTGTTGGGGGCAGTGTTTTGTCTCTGGGGAATGATTTCCTATAACTCAAGAAAGACCCTCGGGGTGCTCCGTTTGATGCGCCATGAAGTTTTAGCCTCTACTGTCTGACTGGTGGCACCAAGTCCTGTATCTATCCCTGTGAAAATGTCAGAGAGCAATTCCTTCAGCTTTCTCAGACCCAGCGCTCTCCCTGTCTGCACCAGCTCATCTGGCCTGCTTGCTGTGCTGGGAAGCCTTCTGTTGTCTGTTCTCTAATGTGGGGATCCTCGCTGTCTGGGTCTGGCTCCTTGACTTCTGGTATCTGCTGGGATCTGCTTCAGCTCCCCCTGTCTGGGCCGTGGCCTGGAATCTCTCTCAATATTGTTGGGGTAGCCACAGATTTCATCTTGTTTATTTCACGCTTCTCAGAGACCACTGCCCTCTGTAGCCTGATGGTCAGTGTCTTAGAAACTGCTGTTTTATGCCTCTTAACAGCTTCTTTGGTGTTTTTAATAAGTAGATACGCAAACAAAAAGATCCGCTGATTCCTGTTTCTAAGGGTTAATGAAGCCATCTTAGAGTAAGAACAAACTACGCTCATTCTTGTTCACGATTAAACCCCTGTTTCTCAAGGATTAGGCGATGCTCTTGAAACCCTACCGTTGCTTCAAAAGGTAGTTATGGCTACCTTGTTATGACCACCTTGCTATGTTCTGCTTCTATAACCCCATCCATTTTGCCCACCAAATCCCCTATTTGGAAAACCCTTTCCCCTGAGCTATAAAAACCTTATCTTCCCCGTGTCCAATGCTGACTTCTTCAACCCCACCTTAGGGAGAGTCAGCCCATGCACAGATATAAAAAAGCTTGCTTCGATTAATTGACTGTTTTTTATTAATTTGGCCATGATGATTTGGGTTAGTGGTCTTTCTCCTTGAATATTTGGGATTAATGCATTATGTCCTAGCCTTCGTTCCTGGGTCAGGGTAGCATTTTCTACATAATTAAACAAAGGATTAGGAAATAATCCAGTGAAGAAAGAATTTTCGGCATTATTGTAGAGATGTAAAATCAGATGAGGTAAAGTTTAGCTATCAGTACTCAGCAGAGTGCAGATTCGAAAACAGACCCATTGACCCAGTCTTTGTAGTAGAATGTAGTTATAATGAATGCCACTTTAAATAAGGGAAATCACTTGCTAGACATTTAACCCTGTCTCTAATTAGCAGGAATTTAGGGCTGAGTCTCAAATTCACTTTTTATTACCTTTGTAGTCTTGGATGAGGGCCCTGTCTCCCCAGTCTACCCCCAATTCTCCTCCTTTTCACCTTTGTTCTCTGGGGACTTACTTGTTCACACTATAATGGGGGAGTGGTAACACCTCCATCACAGAGGCCCTTCCTGGGCAGAAGACTGTGGTGCTTGCAGAGGGGGCTCCAGGCAGTATTTGGTAATATAAACAGGGGCCTCTCTCCCAGGTCTACTGATTCCAGACTACATGGAACATGTGGGCAGAGGAGCAGGTAAGAATAGGACCTGTGGGGATTGTGGGAGCTGGGGGTGGTGTTGAAGGTTTCAGGGAAATAAGAACAGGGCTCGTGTATAATTCTGGCTCTTCCGAGATGCGGGAACTTGAACTTTGGGTGTAGATCGAGTTTTCTAAGATAGGTTAAAAACCTCAGTTTGCCTTGTGTATTCTCTCATTTCATTTTTTAAAATGTTGGTATATAATTAAAACAGAAACTGCGTGGACTAACAATGCAGTTCTTCACTGCAGGTGAAGGTGTTCTGGGCGACAGAGCTCCCTTGGGGCAAGGCTGGCAGGAGACAAAACTGGCTCTTGCTGGGACTGCAGTACAATGGAAGGAAGAAGCCGCACACACAGAAGGAGACTTTGTAATAGGCCTGTGTGTTGTGGGATTGGACCTTCATTATCCTTGACCTCCTTAGGTTTACATCTGCAGAACACTTCTCTTTCTCTTCCTTCCTTCTTCCTTCCCTCCCTCCCTCTTTCCTTCTCTCTTTCTCTTAATTTCTTGCTAAAATTCTGAAATTGAATTATTCTTCTAATTATTCCACTAATGAGCAATAATCCCATTTTCCTTGCAGAGCTTTTAATACTCAGACAGGAAGAGTCTGAGAGTCCAGCAAGCTGGGGTGAGGGTGGGCAAGCTTGGGACCCAGGTCTCCAGCATCTGTTTCCCATATGGCCACACGGGTCAGGCAGGGAAGGGGAAATGGATCTGGAGGATACTTGAGCACCGAAGGTTCATGTTAGTCTTGGGGGATCCTGCAGTCAACACTGGCTGAACTGATCAGCCCTACTTCAGAGCAGATGTGAGGCCCAGAGGGATGAGCAAAGGCAGCATCTGGGAGCCCAGCAAAGGCACCAAGAAGTCCTCGGCACTTTAAAGATGAACACATTAGGCTTGCTCTCCACTGCATTTTGAAGAGTGCCCTGAACTCTCAGCAGATTCTCAAAGGGTCAATGATTCCAACTTGGCAAGGCACTACTGATATAAGCAGAGTCCTTTCTGGTTCCAAAGCCCCTGTCTTGAAGACCCCTACACTGCCTCCCAGATGAGAGGAAGAGTCAATCTCATACAAGGTTTTCATAGGGGTCATGGCTCTATTACTAACTATATTATTTCCTCATTTATAAAGTGGGATTCATTTATTTGACAAGTGCTCTTTGGATTCTTGGCATATGATCCAGCCATTGCTCAAAGTGCTGAAGATACTGCAATGATGTAAACCAGGTCCACACTGTCATTAGTTTTTATTTTTGCAAAGACACAAAGACAGAAAATGGATGATAGACTATGCAGGGGGCTGACAGATGCTCTGGGAAGATGATAGAGTATGCAGGGGGCTGATGGATGCTCTGAGAATATGATAGAGTATTCAGGGGGCTGACAGATGCTCTGAGAATATGATAGAGTATGCAGGGGCTGACAGATGCTCTGAGAATATGATAGAGTATGCAGGGGGCTGATGGATGCTCTGAGAATATGATAGAGTATGCAGGGGCTGGCAGATGCTCTGAGAATATGATAGAGTATGCAGGGGCTGGCAGATGCTCTGAGAATATGTTAGAGTATGCAGGGGCTGACAGATGCTCTGAGAATATGATTGAGTGTGCAGGGGGCTGATGGATGCTCTGAGAATATGATAGAGTATGCAGGGGACTGATGGATGCTCTGAGAAGAAGATGATAGAGTATGCAGGGGGCTGACAGATGCTCTGAGAATATGATAGAGTATGCAGGGGCTGACAAATGCTCTGAGAAGATGATAGAGTATGCAGGGAGCTGACAGATGCTCTGAGAATATGATAGAGTATGCAGGGGGCTGATGGATGCTCTGAGAATATGATAGAGTATGCAGGGGGCTGACGGATGCTCTGAGAAGAAGATGATAGAGTATGCAGGGGGCTGATGGATGCTCTGAGAAGATGATAGAGTATGCAGGGGGCTGATGGATGCTCTGAGAATATGACAGAGTATGCAGGGGGCTGATGGATGCTCTGAGAATATGATAGAGTATGCAGGGGGCTGACAGATGCTCTGAGAATATGATAGAGTATGCAGGGGGCTGATGGATGCTCTGAGAATATGATAGAGTATGCAGGGGGCTGACGGATGCTCTGAGAAGAAGATGATAGAGTATGCAGGGGGCTGATGGATGCTCTGAGAAGATGATAGAGTATGCAGGGGGCTGATGGATGCTCTGAGAATATGACAGAGTATGCAGGGGGCTGATGGATGCTCTGAGAATATGATAGAGTATGCAGGGGGCTGACAGATGCTCTGAGAAGATGATAGAGTATGCAGGGGACTGATGGATGCTCTGAGAATATGATAGAGTATGCAGGGGGCTGATGGATGCTCTGAGAATATGATAGAGTATGCAGGGGGCTGATGGATGCTCTGAGAAGAAGATGATAGAGTATGCAGGGGGCTGACGGATGCTCTGAGAAGATGATAGAGTATGCAGGGGACTGATGGATGCTCTGAGAATATGATAGAGTATGCAGGGGGCTGATGGATGCTCTGAGAAGATGATAGAGTATGCAGGGGACTGATGGATGCTCTGAGAATATGATAGAGTATGCAGGGGGCTGATGGATGCTCTGAGAATATGATAGAGTATGCAGGGGGCTGATGGATGCTCTGAGAATATGATAGAGTATGCAGGGGGCTGATGGATGCTCTGAGAAGAAGATGATAGAGTATGCAGGGGGCTGGCGGATGCTCTGAGATGACAGAGTATGCAGGGGCTGACAGATGCTCTGAGAAGGATGGAATAAGGACGACATGGTGCTCCATGGGTGAGGCTCAACTATTTTTTTTTTTGTATCACTTGGTCAGAGAGGCTTCTCTGATGGTCATTTAACCAGAGACCAGATGAAGGGAGGCAGCCACAGGGTATCCAGGAGGAAGATCCAGCCAATGGGAAAAGTGACATAACAGGTAAGTGAAGACAAAGGGCTCTCTGTGGTCCATAAAAGGGAAGTATTGATCTTAGTCTAGGCTCCACTCTAAGTGACTCCACACTGAACAAACCGTAGTTTTCCAGGACGCCTACTGCTGTCCTAGGAGACTCCATTTTACAAGCAGCTTTGACTCCATCTTTAGGGAGAAGGTTAACTGTAGCCCTGGGTGGATCCAGAAATGGCACCATCTGTCAGATAGCCCCACCCAACACAGATGATAAATGGCCATTCCTGGGAACAGAAAGGGAGCCACCCTATAAGTTTGTTGGGGTAAATTGAAACGGTGAGGGCTCATGGGTGCGTTAAGATTGTATCAGGGAAAGCAGCGCAAGACCTTGTTGGATACACTAGACCAAGGAAAAGATGTAACTCTGTAAAGTGATGGACTGCATGGCCCCACTCCAGTCTGTCAACTGCTACTTGGGTTTTCTGCAGGCAAAGGTTCATTTCTCCACGAGGGACCATCATTTCAGTTAGTTCCAGGTTTGACTGGGTTGGGGAAATAAGGATCCGATCAGAGGTTAACTTTTGTGATTATGGATAGTTGGAGGTGGGGCTGGAAATGGATGGAGTCAATAAATTGATGAGGTACTCAGCCCTAGCAATTCCTACAAGCCTACCAGCATAGAGGGGAAAACCCATGGGAGAGGACTCTGAAAAGGCAATAAAATCTCCAGGCCAAGTTCCCTCCACGGGACTCCCGCTCGGAGAGCCCTCCCCGTTCAAGGAGTCTACACAGTTGCTAGTAAATTTAGCTTTTGCTTTGCTCCAAGCACATTTCCTGCCGTGTAATTCTTTAATCATAGGAGAAAGAGCATCCGCCAGCCTGGCAGCTGTCACCCGTAGTCTATTGTTACAACCTTTCAACTCCCTATGACAGTTTTTCTACTCCTAGTAGACTAGGGTCTTGCCCTCGAGGGAGAATTGTAGAACCCCTGTCTCTTCCTGTTCCGTTCTGTTTTCTGGATCAGACCTCACCGCATGCCCCCAATCCTGTGGTCAGTTGATGGCATACCAGAATCCCTATTATCTGAGCCAAACACCTGTTAGGCTTTTTGTTGCTATGACAGATGTTTGAAATAATTTAAAGAGGAGAGGGTTGATTCTGACCCATGATTTCAGAGTTCTCAGCACCGTTTGAAGGAGCAGCATGTAATGAAGGAGACTGTTGACCACATGGCTCTAGGAAGGAGTGTAGGGTACAGAATCCAAACTGTACCCCTCACATGTGCACGTTCAGCGACTCCCTTCCTCCAGCCAGACCCAGCCTACTTCCCAATCAAACTCATCCACGCACCCGAGTGTTGATCAGGTGTCGGTCTTCATTGTCTAATTGTCTGTGGAAACCCCCTCGCGGCCAAACCCAGAAGTGGGCGTTGTTCTCTCACAGAAGGCTCTCAGTCGAATTAAGAGTTAAGATTAAACACCAATCACTTAATGGGTCTGAGGGTGTGCTGGTTGTGATATCCGCCACCCCATTGACCGCCAGCATTGATTTAGCTGATGTGGCTGGCTGATGTGGCTGTCTCCTGAAGCCGGTGCACAGTCGGAGAGGAAGACTTTCCCTGAAGAGAGGAGGAGTGGTTGTCTGTCAGGGGTATTCCACTGGCTGTGCTGTCCTACTAGAACCTCCAAACAGATTCCTAAGCACCACCGTTAATTATGTTTAATAGTTTGTTATATAGCAATAGTGATACTAGAATACAAAGCGAGACCCATTAAACATGTCATGTGCTGACATTGAGTATTTTGGCAGCAGCCAACATAGTTTCTTCTCCCTAAAGTTTTTTCTGTTATATGTGCATAATTAAAGAGAATCCTGAAATTGCAAACAAACCCAGCTTTGAATACTCTTAGCATATTTTCTTTTTCTTTTCTTTTCTTTTCTTTTCTTTTCTTTTTTTTTTTTGAGACAGGGTTTCTTTGTGCAGCCCTAGCTAGAACTTGCTCTTCAGATCAGGCTGGCCTTGAACTCAGAGATCTGCCTGCCTCTGTCTCTCAAGCACTGGGATTAAAGGTGTGCACCACCACTACTCGGCAACTCAGCATTCTTAATTCCTATTCTTTGGCAAACTGGAAGTTTTAGAAATATTTGCCTGCTAAAAATACTTGAAAGTTTTGCATCCTAAAAACATTGGCTCTGGGCTGCAGAGTGATGTCATACAACACATCTGTCACCCAAAGCTGATTCCTTATTCTTTTTATCCATCAGCAGTTCTCCTTGTACTCTGTGATTGACCCATATCATGGTTTGGTTCTTAAATATCCTCTCAATGACCACATACCGAGGGCTTGGTTTCCGGTCTTTGATACTTCTAGGAAGTGGTAGATCCTTTGGGAGATGGGTCCTGCTAAGAGGAAGTTAGGTCATTGACATGTACTCTGCAGAGGGATTAGGATTCTGGTCTCTCCTCCTTCTGTCTCTGATAAATGGATCCTGCCAGGTGAACCAGCCTCCCTTCCCATATGTCCCACCATGGTTTCAAAGCAATGGGGCTAAATGAGTTAGCCTGAAGCCTTCAAAACTGTGAACTGAACTAGAACTTTCCTTCTCAACCGCTGATCATTACAGGGATTCTGTCCTCACAGCAGGAAGCAAACTGATACAACCTATAAGAAGCCAATTGTACATACTTTATGGCAAAGGTACCAAAAATGGGTCATTTTTCTTCACCAGTGGTTACCTTTCCCAGAGTCCCTGGCATGTGAATTGAGACATATGACAGATGCTGAGGTGCAGCTGGGGTGTGGGCTACAGTGAATGTTCTTTCTTCCCCTTCCATAGAGGATAGGTCTTTACTATGGTAGAATAAAAGTGGCGGGAGGGTGGGACTCAGGGTGACTGGTTGGGGAGATGGGGGAGAGCTGCCATAGTTTTCTGAGAAGCACTGACTGGTGAGCAGCAGAAGCCAGTCTTTATTTGTTAATAGACTGAAATGTTGAAGCTTGTATGGCAGCATACTCTGACCCTTCCCGGTTAATACTAGGTTAAGCAAATAGTATAAAAATTTCAATACAACAGAGCTCTTTGTTTGTTCTGCATTGGGTTTCTTCTATTATTTATTAAAATATAGAACATTCTTCTGTTTTCAGAAGGTTCCAGAATCAGCGACTGACTTTGAGTCAGACTTTACAGATGGGGGAACTTTGGGTCCCAAGGGAGGTGATTTGTCTGGGGCCACAGAGAGGAGGCAAGGCTAGAGCCGACTCCAACATCTGTAGCTTCCATTTGGCAAGGTCTGTTGAATTTTCCCATCTCCCTTTTCAGGTACACATGCTTCATGCAAGTCTTGTCTTCATCGCTCAGCTCCCGCCCTGCCTAATTTGTATAACGTGTTACCCAACTCTCCTTGATTAGATTTGTGATGGACATGTGATGCAGACTGGATCAAACCCCAGCAGTCCTAGCATCTTTGTTGCAACTCCCTGAGATGTTGAATCAACATGGGCCACTAGCTTCTGGGGCTATTCTAGCATATCTAGATTGCAAACAAAGGCAGCAGTGGGAAGCTGAGCTGAAGATGCCCGTAGACAGAGCGAGTGCCTGGTTTTTGAGTACCTGTGTTTGGCGTTTGTGTTTGGTGTTTGAGTACCTGGATTCAGCCATGCCCACAGTCTGAACCAGTACAGTTCCTTTTTTTTTCTTTTGTTTTGTTGTTGTTGTTGCCAATTTTGGTTGACTTTTCTGACACTTGAATCTGACTTATACATACTGCCGTCATTTTCTCATCAAGGGGCAGAAGTCTCTGACTGTTGTTCCTTGTTGTTTCTGATGATAGGAGGGAGGCCCCATCAGCTTGTGACTCCTCCAGGAACGACCCACACAGGAGCTCCGTCCACATCACATCTAACCCCATCAGAGCCCAGATACTCTTTGAAACTCCCTGGGGAGTGCAGAACCCAACATCCACAAAAAACTGAGTTGCTCCTGAAGTATTACCAAAATGGAAAGAAATACTTTTACATAAAAAAAAAAAAACCCAAAAAAACCCCCCAAACCCAGGCAGAGTGTGATGAACGAGCTTGCGGAAGTGGGATGTATAGACCAGGCATTAACAGGTATTTAATGTCACTAAGACTACAAGAAGAGCAGATGCTGTCACCAGTGAGTGCAGTAAAGGTTATCTGGGAGTGGGGAAATTGTTCACGGGCTGCTGGACGTAGGAGAGTAATGCGCACTAACCTTTTCAGAGCATCGCTACGTGACTCTTCAAGCGCAGGAGACACGTAGCCTCTCGCTTAGAACTTACTCTACAAATAGACTTGGATGAATCTGCACAGAGGTAAGTAGATGTAAATTGGCAGGAAGTATTTGTCATAGCAAAAATACCAGTCCCAGTTACCCACTGAAAGGAAACTGTCTTTATCAATACCGGGATATCCAAACCACGAAATCAATTCCAACCACTGAAAAGAAAGAGGTCGCCCAGGATGCTTAAGGGTGGGAAGGTGTTGAGGGGATACAATGCTATTAACGTTGAGACAGAAATTAAACATTTCTTTCCAAAGCTAAGATGAAGCTGGGAAGTAGAACTAGGGGGCCAGGGGACTTTAATTTTTCAACTAATTAGTCTTCTTCCAGGTTGCAGAGAGGGCCCACTGGTAAAGAGAAAGGGCTGCTCTTGCGGGCGACCCAGGTTCTCCCACCTGTGAATTCAGTTCTGGGGATGCCCTCTTCTGGACTCTGCTGGTTCCTGAACTCACGCACGCACATCCGTACCCCTTCCACTCATTAAAAATTAAAATAAATCTTTAAAGAAATCTTTACAACTTGATTTTCAATTGTGTGAGCATATATTACCTTACACAGTCTTTTGAAACCTAATATTAATAATACATGAAGTGCAAAAATTCCAAAGGCTCAAGGGGGACATGCCAGTTATTTGTAACCAACTGATACGGGATTAATTTATTCCTAGAATGTATGTATGTATTGCTTTTAGGAGGAGGAGGAGAAGAGAAGGGAAGGCACTGCTGGTTACTTCCCTGTGTCTTTCTCAGAATCATTCTTTGTACATGGGCTGGCTGGTATGAGGGTTCCTGAACCTACTGAAGAGCTTGGAAAGCCTTTGAGGGTACCCTGTCTGTGGCCCTTGCTGTGGTTCTCCAAGGTCTGGATCCTGAACCCGGGGGGTGGGGCTAGATAATGAGGCACTGGGTCCCCCCAGAACTGGCCCCTGTCTGCCAGCTCTCTTGAGCCAGGCCTGCCTGGCAGATACTCAAACACTCATTAGGCAAGACAGATCTGTAGGCAAATATTTATCCATGTGCAGCTGTGGGCTGCAGGTGCGGGGCAGAGTCCTGTTTACCTAGTGTGCAGCCAAGCAGGCGCTGCCTGTTTGCTAAGTGCCTCACTGGCTCTGTTTAGATGCCCACCTGGGAGCAGGCTGGGCTAGAACAGTCAAGCGAAAAGTCAGGAGCTGCTGCCCTGGCAGCCAAGCCTTGCAAAGGCCCGAGCGTCAGAGTCCTAAGTGCCGGCGTGGCTTAGATGGTAAAATAAGCTGAGCTCCCGTCTCTCTCTTGCAACCGTCTCCCGCATTGTCTGCTAAGCTGGGTCATTGTCCACCTCTTCCTGGGATCTTTCTTGGGATTCAGCTCCCATACCTACTCATCAGGGTCTTCATCACTCACCCCTATTCCAGAGCAGTTGGGGCTGTTACTAACCATAGTTTTACCCCAGCAGTTACCACATGGTAGCAATGGTTGGCCCTTGTTATCCACATAGGATTGTTTCCTAGATTCCCTGCCAATACCAAGGGAGAATGCCCACGGCCCTTCCATGTTTTATCGTAGTGGTGCTGGGGATCAAATCCACAGCTTCAGGAGCAAATCCTCTGCTCCTGAGCTGCTGTCCTGCTAGGCTTTATTTCTTGGCATCATCTCTAGATGACTAACAATGTCTAACATGCCGTGTAAGAACTTGTATTACATGGTTCAGAGGACAAAAGGACAAGCACAAGGGATCTCGACATGTGCAATACAGACCCAGAGTCTTTTCTGAATGGGGAGCATGCAGATGTGGAGGGGGACTATACTTTTATAGATTTATTTATTTTTATTTTATGCATATGAGTGTTTTGCCTGCATGTATTTTTGGGCACCACATGCATACCTGATGCCCAAGGAGGCCAGATGACATGACCAGAACCCCTGGAACTGGAGTTACAGTCTTGTGAGCTGCCATGTGGATGCTGGGGATTGAACCCAGGTCCTCTGGAAGAGCAGTTAGTGATCTAAGCTCTGAGCCATCTCTTCAGCCACCACACTTATTTTTTCACTTACCTGGTTCATGTTTGTCTTGGTGAGATAGTAGAAGGGCAAGGATGGGGGACTTTTGTACACTTTTATTTCCCCAGCATTCCCTGGGGATACCAAACACCTGCTCAGGGTCAGCCTGAGGGAAGCCATTCAAAAGGGCTTTGAGTACCATACCAGTGAGTCTGGGTTTTCTCTAGGCAGAAACAGGAAATTGTTGGGTGAGGAAATGCAAATAATATAAACAAGTAAATAATAAACCAAATGCTTCCAATTGAACAGTATAAATCCCACACCATCTGCTCTCTCAGTCATGCCCCTTCCCCTCTCTCTTCCCTTACCCCAGTCCATTGGCCTCTTTGCTTTTTCTTTTAAAATTTTTTAAAAAATTAGTTATTTTCATTTAGTACATATGGTTATTTTGCCTGCATGTGTGTCTGTGCACCATTTGTGTGCATTGCCTATTCAGGAGGACAGAGGAAGGCACTGGATTACATGGAACTGGAGTTGTAGACAGTTGTTAGCCACTGTGTGATGCTGGGAATCAAACCTGGATCCTCTGAAAGAGCAACCATTGTTTTTGACTTCTGAGCCATCTCTCTAGCCCCTTTTATTATTTCTTGAACAACCCGGGAACACTCCAGCCTCAGGGTCTGCTACAGCCTGAGATTTACAGCATCCCCACCCTCTAAAGCTACCTGCTGAACACTAGTCTCCAAGGTGACAGGATTAGGGGGTGGTACCTTTGGTAGGCAAAGGCTATAGGGGGTCCTCATTAATATAGTTAGTGTCAACAATACATTTCTGTTCATAAGTACTATGCTTGGATGCATCTTGCAGTCTGTGTGCTGAAGCTCATCCCCCACCCAGTGCAGTAGTCCTGGGAGATGAGACGTCTAATGGGGCTAGCTAGAAGGGCTCTGTCCTCCTCAATAGTTTGTTTAATGCTTTTGCTTCAAGACTGGGGTCCTGATGAAAAGATGAATTCAGTAACCTCTCTCCATCCTTCCTCCCTCGCATCCCCCCACCCTCTCACACTCCTTTGTCTTTATACCTTCCTGTACGATGGGGTTGATGCTGTGGGAAAGCCTGGGCCTTAGAACTGAAAGAATTAACCTTTTCTTTATAAATGACCTAGCCTATATGTGGTGGTTTGAAAGAAAATGGCCTCCAAAGGAAGTGGCACTATTAGGAGGGCTGGCTTTGTTGGAATAGGTGTGGTGGCCTTGTTGGAGGAAGTGTGTCTCTGTGGGGGCGGGCTTTGAGGTCTCCTTTGCTCAAGCTTCACTCATGTGGCCACTCAGTTCAGTTCCTGTTGCCTGCGTGTCAAGATGTAGGACTCTCTGCTCTAGCACCATGTCTGCCTGCATGCTGCCGTATTCCACCATGATGGTAATGAACTAAACCTCTGAACTGTAAGTGAGCCACCCAGTTAAATGCTTTTCTTTATAAGAGTTGCCATGGTCATGGTATCTATTCGCAGCAATAGAAACTTTAAGACACTGTAGCAAACTGTTATAGTAGCACAAATTGGATTAAGTCAATGAACTATCCTTTGATGGTATTTTGCTACAGCAACCTAAACAGATAAGACAGGGCCCTCGAACACCCTGTTTCCTTGTCTTGAATACTTGCCCTTGAACATCACAGTGATCTCCTTACTTCTTTACATCTCAGCCTCCAATGTCGCCTGACCAGAGAGCCTTCCATACACTATGAAGGAGTCTCCATTGTCCACTGCCCCCATCCTGCTCATTGGCCTTTCTGACCTTTGAACCTGCCTATCAGCTGCCTGTTTTGCCCTAGAGACAGGAAGACAGGAGTGCCACCCTGTGTGTCCTGTGTCCTGCTGTAATCCCAGAACACAGAGCTTTAGGCTCACTGAATGCCTGCTGAGTGAATGACCGAATGTGGAATATTAAACTAAACCACACAAGTGCCAGAATGAGCTAGCTACTGCTCACATGGGCCATAGTGGCCCTGTATACAGACCCCTTTCTTAGCCCCCTTTGCTCTGCACGGCAGTAGGAAGGGGATTATGACAAGCCTTTAAAAGTGATTAGTGATCCAGGCAGTAGTGGCACACGCCTTTAATCCCAGCACCTGGGAGGCAGAGGCAGGCGGATCTCTGTGAGTTCGAGGCCAGCCCGGTCTACAAGAGCTAGTTCCAGGACAGGCTCCAAAGTTACAGAGAAACCCAGTCTTGAAAAACCAAAAGAAAAAAGAAAAAAAAAGGGAAAAAAAGAAAAGAGAGAGAGAGAAAAAGAAAAGAGTGATTAGTGACGGCACAGGGGCTTCCCTGATCATGCAGAGCTAGGATGCAATGCCTGCAGGCTCAGGGCTGCAGCAAATCAAACTGAAACACTCACTGTGCAGGGATTGCAGCAGGAAGAAAGAGTCTGTGTTTTGAGGCAGGTATTTTCTGTGTTCGGCTCCCAGCTCAGCTGTTTACTGTGTGACATGAGACCAAGAAATCCCTCACTACGAGCCTTGGCTAACCCTCGAACAGAACAGTACAGAAGATGTTTCAGTAGGGCCATTTCCTGGACTATACCATTTGCTCTGTCTCCTTTTAGGGACCCGGGTAAATTGAGTCATACACTTTGCTTAATCCGTTGATTGTTTCCGGATACAGTAGCAGTAGTTCCCCCTGACTATAATGGGAGCTTGGCTGACTATAATGTAGCTGCCTGACTGTGCTCAGGCTCCCCTGCAACCCCACTGAGTGTTGCTTGGCAAATGATGCCACACTCAGCAACGGGAGATCTGGGACTGGGAGCCATATTGTCATTCCAGAGAGCTTCCAACTTTTTGTACTGGGGTAGAGTATTGTTCTTTAAAAAAAAAGATTTGAATTTATTTATTGCTTTTGACAAGTTCTCACTATGGAGCTCAGACTGGCCTGGAACTCATGATAGGGGCAGGGATTGCAGGTGTGCGCTACCACGCCTTGGCTTTTTTTATAGGTAGGGGAAATTGAGGCTGGGGAGACCAGAGAGAGATTTGCCTTGGGCAGAACTGGGAAGAACTGGGACCCAGATCTCTCTGTGTCTGCCCTGTGCTCGCCTCTGGCCCATCCCTCTGCATTTGGGGGCAGCAGCCAAGTGTCTCTCTTCTCCTGGACTGTGGACAGGAAGCGACCAAAGAGGGGCGTTTTTTCAAGTTTCTTCTCCATAGCCGGTTGCAGGCTTGAGGACGGGTGGGGTGGGGGTGTGGGTGGCTGGTGGGCAGAGGAACCTATTCTGGTCTGCTAACGCTCATCTCTTCCTTTCTGCCTGCCCCTCCTGTTCCCCTTCTTGCCTCCCAGAGAGCTCTACTAATTAATCAGCAGACATTAGCTGCTCCAGCTGGGACCAAGTGGGGTAGACTCATTAGTACAGAATGACATTCAAATAACATTTTTTTTTCTTGAGACAAAAGCAGTGCTCCAGAGTAGGCGCCTACGGAGGGCTGCATGAAGAACCGGTATGGGCCAAGAAACAGTTGTAAGAGGCAGAGAGGAGACCGCATAACTATGGAAAGAGGACCAACAGGCCTGGCCTCTAAGATGCCTGGACAGAAGAGAGATTCAGAGCAACTGGAGCTTAGGCAGAGATTCTGTCCTCCTGTGCTAACTGGTGTCGACTGGTTTGTCCCTCAGAACCTTGGGTGGAAATCCAGAATCTCTCCTTACTCTGTATTTTAGAAAGTCTCCCTGTGCCAGCTTCTCAATGGACTAGGAATCTCTCTAACATGGAAAAGGGACTCACACTGCTGACTGGTTGGTTCCTCTGGGGGCCATGTAGAATATGGGGCCATTATGGAAATGAATCCAGGAAATAAAACTCCCCCATAGGTCTCCTCGGAATAGGCGGCTTAGAGGAGCAGTGTTGTGTCATGGCCTTGGGCCTGGATGGTTTGGGACAGAGTCTGCCTTTGCTCTTCTGCCTTCCACAGTGTCCTTCAGAAGGCTTCTGGTCCTCCTGGGCTTCTGCTTGCTCTTCTGGGCTGCGAATGTGAAATACAGTAGTAACAGCTGCTTCTTGGGGCTATTGAGGACCATGGGGGTGACATCCTTTGTAGAGCATGTACCAGAGGAGAGGACTGGCTTGCTTTCCTTCTTTCCTTGCATTTTTTTTTTTCGAGACAGGGTTTCTCTGTAGCTTTGGAGCCTATCCTGGATCTAGCTCTTGTAGACCAGGCTGGCCTTGAACTCTGAGATCTGCCTGCCTCTGCCTCCCGAGTGCTGGGATTAAAGGTGTGCGCCACCACCACCTGGCTTTCATTTGTCATTCATCATTCTTTATCCAGTAGAGCTAAACAACTCTTGGGTTGTTTAAAAGGATTATTATTATTGTTGTTGTTGTTTTGAGACAGGGTTTCTCTGTGTAGCATTGAAGTCTGTCCTGGAACTCGCTCTGTAGACCAGGCTGGCCTCAAATTCACAGAGATCCACCTGACTCTGCCTCCCGAGTGCTGGGATTAAAGGTGTGCACCACCACCGCCTGACTTAAAGGTTATGATTGTTGTGTATGTTTGTATGATGTGTGTGGAAGCATGCCTGCCATAACAAAGGTGTGACGGTGAGTGCCAACTTGAAGTTGGTTTTCTCCTTCCACCTAGACATGGCTTCTGGAGACTGACTCAGGTTGCCAGCTTGTGCAGCAAGTACCTTTACCTGAGAGCCATCCCGATGGTCCTACACATCAACTCTCCTTGCCTTCAGAGACAAGAGACTCACACTGGCCCCCTGCAGGGAAGCTTAGGCATCGGGTTCCATTGGATGACCCACACACTGAGAACCTACCATGTGACAGCTAGGCTAGACCCTGGGGATCAGGAGGATGTGACACCGTGCTTTTGGGAGGAAGTTAGCATAGGGGAAGAAAATTACTAGACCATAGGATAAGAAGGGCTGCTGGATTTTCTCAAGGTGCTCTTTCAGATGCCTTGCCTCCTGGCCCTGATGAACACCTGCACAGTTGTCACCTTTATTTTCCTTCAGGGAACGTGGCCGATGCACCTGTTGTCTTAGATGCTGTGGAGAGGTGTCAACCAGGATGGGTGAATGTTACAGTTTCTCTCCTAAGTGTTATGTGTTGAACACTTGGTCCCCAGCACATGATGCTCGTGGGAGGTGGTGGTGGAGGCAGGGCCTCGCTGGAGGTCAACAAGGGGCGTACCTTTGAATTGGATCCTGGCGTGAGCCTATCTTCTGTCTTTGTTTGCAAGCCGTGTGCTCCTAGCAATGATGTAACAGGATCATAGAGTAATTCTATTTCAATTCTTTGAGGAACTTCCATACTGAATCCCAAAATCTCAATAGCAGGGTATAGGAGACCCTTTTCCCCTGCAGTCTCACCAGCCCGTGCTGTTGTTGCTTCTTTCATACTGGCTATTCTGACTCTTGAGTAGTCACAGAATATTAATTTGTGTTTCCCGATGACTAAGGATGCTGAACATTTTTTTCCATATGCTCCATCGTCATTTGTACTTTTGTGTTTGGAGAACTGTCTGTTCACTCCATTGGCTCATTTATTGATCGAGGTTTTTTTTTGGTATTTAGGTTTTTAAAAGTCTATTATATGTTCCAGATATTAATAATCTGTCAGATACATAGCCAGCAGGGATTTTTCTTTCCATTCCGTAGGTATCTCCTTTTCTTTTATTGTGTGTGTGCATGGTCTGTGTGGGGGCGTGTGTGCCACAGCACGTAGGTAGCGATTGGAGAACAACTTTGTAGAGTTGGTTTGTTCTACCACCTTTATGTGGATCCGAGGGATTAAACTCAGGTTGCCAGGCTTCGGAAGCAAGCACCTTTGTCCCCTGCAGGCATCGGCCCCTAGGCTGTCTCTTAATTCAATTAACGGTTTCATTGCCATGGAAAGCCCTTTAATTTCATGTAATCCCATTTCCCAGCTGACGGCATTACACCCTGAGCCACTCAGTCCTCTTCAGGAAGTCCTTGCCTATGCTTACGTCTTGTGGTATTCCCCCTGACACGTCCCTCTGACAGTTCTCAGGGTTTCGGGTCTGAGATTAATGTCTTTGTTCCATTGTTGACTTGGTTTCTGTAAATGGTGATACATAGAGCCCCAGCTTCATTCTTCTACACTGGATGTCCAGCTTCTGCAGAATCATTTGCTGAAGAGGCTGTATTTTCTTCAAAATATGGTCTTGGAGTCTCTGTAAGAAAAGCTCAGGTGACGGTGCTGTGTGTGTTAATTCTGGGCACACTGCTCTATTCTGTTGATCTGCAGGTCTGGTTTTGTGACTGTGGATTTGTGGTATAACTGATACCAGGCATGGTGATCCTTACAGCATTGTTTTTGTTTTAATTTTTTAAAATCAGGATTGCTTTGGGTATCTGGGCTGCTTTGTGCTACCATATGGATTTTAGATTATATTTTTTTACTTCTGTGAAGAATGGCATTGGAATTTTGATGGGGCTTGCATTTATCCTTTAGATCTCTTTAGGCAACACAGCCATTTTCCCTACATTAGTTCTGGCCATCTATGAGCATGGATGTTCTTTTCATATCCTGGTGTCACCTTCACATTATTCAGTATTTAAAGATTTTTATTCTTGATTTCTTTTACTTCTGTGTTTGTTTGAGATAGGGTTTCATGATATAGCTCTGACTGTTCTGGAACTCACTAGGTGAAACAGGCCATCCTCAAACCCACAGAGATCCATTTGAGTGCTGGGATTAAAGGCATGTGTCCCCCATACCTGGTTCTTCAGTTATTTTTATTCCTAGGTATTTTTGAAGCTATTGTGAATGGGTTATTTGGCTAAATTCTTTCTCAGCATGTTTGCTATCTGTATGTAGGCACACTGCATACTAATAGGATTGATATTTTCCTGTTGACTTCATGTCCTGATGTTTTGCTGAAATTGTTGATGAGTTCTGAGAGTCTCTTCTATGCAGGAGCATATCACCTACAAATACGATGGCTTTCCTGCTTATATCCATTTGATTTCTTTCTCTTATTTTATTTTTTTTTTTTTTTTTTTTTTTTTTTTTTTATTTTAATTTATTTATTTATTAAGAATTTCTGCCTCGTCCCCACAACCGCTTCCCGTTTCCCTCCCCCTCCCCCGATCAAGTCCCCCCCCCCCCTCATCTGCTCGAAGAGCAATCAGGGTTCCCTGACCTGTGGGAAGCCCAAGGACTGCCCACCTCTATCCAGGTCTCCTAAGGTGAGCATTCAAACTGCCTAGGCTCCCACAAAGCCAGTACGTGCAGTAGGATCAAAAACCCACTGCAATTGTTCTTGAGTTCTCAGTATTCCTCATTGTCCGCTATGTTCAGCTAGTCTGGATTTATCCCATGCTTTTTCAGACCTAGGCCAGCTGGCCTTGGTGAGATCCCAATAGAACATCCCCATTGTCTTAGTGTGTGGGTGCACCCCTCGTGGTCCTGAGTTCCTTGCTCGTGCTCCGTCTCCTTCTGCTCCTGATTTGGACCTTGAGATTTCTGTCCGGTGCTCCCGTGTGGGTCTCTGTCTCTGTCTCCTTTCATCGCCTGATGAAGGTTAATATTCCTGAGGATGCCTATGTGTTTGTCTTTGGATTCACCTTATTTAGCTTCTCTAGGAACATGAATTATAGGCTCAATGTCCTTTATTTATGGCTAGAAACCAAATATGAGTGAGTACATCCCATGTTCCTCTTTTTGGGTCTGGCTTACCTCACTCAGGATAGTGTTTTCTATTTCCATCCATTTGTATGCAAAATTCAAGAAGTCCTTGTTTTTTACTGCTGAGTAATACTCTAATATGTATATATTCCATACTTTCTTCATCCATTCTTCCGTTGAAGGGCATCTAGGTTGTTTCCAGGTTCTGGCTATTACAAACAATGCTGCCATGAACATAGTTGAGCATATACTTTTGTTGTATGATAGGGCCTCTCTTGGGTATATTCCCAAGAGTGGTATTGCTGGATCCAGGGGTAGGTTGATCCCGAATTTCCTGAGAAACCGAAACACTGCTTTCCAGAGTGGTTGCACAAGTTTGCATTCCCACCAGCAATGGGTGAGTGTACCCCTTTCTCCACAACCTCTCCAGCAAAGGCTATCATTGGTGTTTTTGATTTTAGCCATTCTGACAGGTGTAAGGTGGTATCTTAAAGTTGTCTTGATTTGCATTTCCCTGATCGCTAAGGAAGTTGAGCATGACCTTAAGTGTCTTTTGGCCATTTGAAGTTCTTCTGTTGAGAATTCTCTGTTCAGATCAGTGCCCCATTTTATAATTGGGTTGATTAGCCTTTTACGGTCTAGTTTCTTGAGTTCTTTATATATTTTGGAGATCAAACCTTTGTCAGTTGCAGGGTTGGTGAAGATCTTCTCCCAGTCAGTGGGTTGTCTTTTTGTCTTAGTGACAGTGTCCTTTGCTTTACAGAAGCTTCTCAGCCTCAGGAAGTCCCATTTATTCAATGATGCCCTTAGTGTCTGTGCTGCTGGGGTTATACATAGGAAGTGGTCTCCTGTGCCCATGTGCTGTAGAGTACTTCCCACTTTCTCTTCTATCAGGTTCAGTGTGTTCGGACTGATATTGAGGTCTTTAATCCATTTGGATTTGAGTTTTGTGCATGGTGATAGATATGGATCTATTTTCATTCTTCTACAGATTGACATCCAGTTTTGCCAGCACCATTTGTTGAAGATGCTCTCTTTTTTCCATTGTATACTTTTAGCTCCTTTATCGAAGATCAGGTGTTCATAGGTTTGTGGGTTAATGTCAGGGTCTTCTATTCGATTCCATTGGTCGACTTCTCTGTTTTTATGCCAATACCAAGCTGTTTTCAATACTGTAGCTCTGTAATAGAGTTTGAAGTCAGGGATGGTAATGCCTCCAGACAAACCTTTATTGTATAAGATTGTTTTGGCTATCCTGGGTTTTTTGTTTTTCCATATAAAGTTGATTATTGTCTTCTCCAGATCTGTGAAGAATTTTGATGGGATTTTGATGGGGATTGCATTGAATCTATAGATTGCTTTTGGTAGAATTGCCATTTTTACTATGTTGGTCCTCCCAATCCAAGAGCAAGGGAGGTCTTTCCATTTTCTGGTGTCTTCTTCAATTTCTTTCTTCAAAGACTTATAGTTCTTGTCAAGTAGATCTTTCACTTCCTTGGTCAGGGTTACCCCAAGGTATTTTATGCTATTTGTGGCTATCGTGAAAGCTATTGTTGATGAGTTCTGAGAGTCTCTTCTATGCAGGAGCATATCACCTACAAATACGATGGCTTTCCTGCTTATATCCATTTGATTTCTTTCTCTTATTTTATTGCTTGAACTATGACTTCAAGGACTGTACTTAAGAGTGAGCACTCATTTCATTTCTAGTGGGAATCCCTTGTATCTGGGATGGCTAGTGTGGGCTGTCAGCTTGATGAGTTCTAGACTCACTGAGAAGACAAGCCTCTGGGCATGCCTGCATGAGAGTTGAGGTGTACAGATGAGGGTGATTAAAGTGGGAAGACCCCCCTTAAATGTGGGCAGCACCACCCCATCGACTGGGGCCTGAGACATAATAGAAGGGAGAAAGAGATCTGAGCCCAGCATTCATCTCTTTCTGTTTCCCGACTGTGTTTACAATGTGACCAGCTACCTCATAATCCTGTAGCCATGATGGACTGTGCGCCCTCAAACTGTGAGTCCAAACTAACCCTCCCTTCCTTAAGTTGCTTCCATCAGGTATTATCATAGGAACGAGGAGCTAATACAGAAAAGTGGTGTGGGACTAATGTTGTGATGGACCTGACCTTGTGACTTGTCTGTCTTTGGAACGGGTTTGTGGTATGAACACGGAAGAGTTTGCAACTTCGTACTCAGAGAAGCCCTACAACAGCCCCTGTTCCTGTTAATAAAGGGGCAGTATATATTTTTTTTTCTGAGTTCTTGCTTTGTCTCAGAGGAGGTTCTAAGTGTTTGCAGTTGTCCTCACTTGCTTTTGGGAGCAGGGACTCCCTGGTTGAGGCTGAGCCCCTGGGCTGGGAGCAGAGCACTCTCTGCCTAAGGCTGAGCCACTGGGATGGCCTCTGACCTCTTTTTATTCTGCTTCTAAAGGTGTTGTTCTTTGTTTACTGTAACACAAAGAGTAGTGGCTTTCCAGCTAGCCCCAGTCACTCCCCAGGGATTCTAGTGGTCCACGCCTGTGCCACCCACCATCATCCTTCTGCGGGGAGCATTTAAAAAAGACTCAGCAAGTTTGAAGTATACAACATATTGTTAGTAACTATAGCTACCAACGTTGGCCAGCACCTCCTCAGTCCTCCTACCAACCTTAGCCCTGGGAAAAGTTTTCATCAATTCATCCACCCACCTACCCACCCACCCACCCACCTACCCATCCATCTCTCTCTCTGACTGATTTCTCTGTGTATCCCTGCTGTCCTTTAACTCTCTCTATAGACCAGGCTGGCCTTGAACTTGAGACTCACCAGCCTCTGCCTCCTGAGTGCTGGATTAAAGGCACGTGCCATCACACTGGGCTCATCCCTGATAAACTCTAAGATTTTACTCTGCTTTTCTCTCATATAAATGTGATACGATTATGTAATACTTGTCTCCCTTATTTCTCTTAACATAATATCTTCAAAGTTCAAATTTAACTGGGCATCCTGCTTTTTATTTTCTTCCTAATTTTGAAACTTTGGCTTTGCTCTGAGATCGAAAGTGCTGGAAGATGTGTGGCAGAGAGTGGAAGGGGAGTGAGCAGCTTCACAGCTATCCTGTGGGAACTCTGTCCTGAACAGATCATCAAGCCAAGACAGAAGCCTGTTTTCTTACTTTGGGGATAAGAAATGGTGGCAGCACCAAAGAAATGCTCTAGAAGCGGGATGTGGTGAGGACAGAGCTGAACCCGTGTGTTAACGGGTCAGTTGTGGGTTGAGAGGGAAAAGGGGGACAAGGAAGACTCCAGGGCTTCTGACTTGAACAACTGGAAAGATCACGAGGAGAAGCTCCTGTGTACATGTCACTGTGGAGATCACAGGAGGTGACATACAGTGGAGAGCTGTGGTCATGGTCCTGGCTGGAGCTGGTCAACAGGACAAATGTCACTGAGAGCAGGGCACCTGGCTGAGGACACCGTGGAGTTGCATAGACAGATGTGTGTGGGTCTATCACCAACAACCAAGACTCTAAGAGTCTGGTGCGCTAAGTTGCTGTGGATGGCCTGCTCTTCCAACGTGCTATGGAGAGTGTAGCTGAATTCTAATTGGTCTTAATAATAAAATACCAGAGTCAGATATTGGGGTAAATGCTGAAAGATCAGAGAAGTAAAGGAGCCAGCCACTAGAGAGACCTTTTACTTCTACTGAATCCTCAGATCAAAGTGGGCAAGATCCTGTCTCCACGAATTCTCAGACTGAGTGCCCAGCTTGAATGGGGTGGGCTCCCATCTCATCTCTTCCCACTTTATATTCCTCTCTTGGCCCAGCCATATCCTCTCCTGTCTCCACCTCTCTAGTGCTGAGATCAAAGGCATGCAATTCCCAAGTACTGAGATTAGAGGTGTGAGCCATCACTGCCTGACTCTGTTTCTCTTTTAGACTAGATCAATCTCATGAAGCCCTAGGAGGCCTTAAACTCACAGAGATCCATCTGCCTCTGTCTTCCAAGTGCTGGGATTAAAGGTGTGTGTCACCACTGCCTGGCCTCTATGGCTAACTAGTGACTTAGCTCTGCGCTCCAATCTTCAGGCAAGCTTTATTTGTTACATCATGAACAAAATATCATCACAAAAGGGAGACTGGTATAACCTTAAGAACAGGGAGCCCTGGGGCTTCTGCGCTGGAGGCTGACACAGTAGATCTCTGTTACAAAGATCCTCTGAAGGAGAGAGCATTTGAAGGGCTGCAAGGGGACTGGGCTGTGACAGCAGCCCTGCTACCACATGAGGAGGCGTGGCCCAGGACAGTGGCTGGGGTTCAGGGACAGGAAGGCAAAAGAGAGGATGGGTTTGTGTGGCACTGATGGGGCTGGATGGCAGGATAGGTGTGGGGAGCAGGAAGATGGGTACTAGATCCTTAGGAAGCTCTTACAGGGTTGTGGGTTGCAAGAAGAGAGTCTTCATGTTTGTCTCAGAGGGTGCAAACTGTCTTCACCCCATTCCCCAGCACCCACGGCCCATGTTAACAAGGAACACTCCACAGAGGGAACATATGTGCTGTTATTTTTAGGTGATTAGTCGCACACCGTGGAGCGTTTGACAGTCGTGGGTAAACAAAAGCCATTTGTCAAGATGAGCTGCTCCAGCCTTGTCCCCTTGAGCAGGCCAGTTGCCGCACTGTGAGTTTCTGTCGCTTCGGTAGAGAGGCTAATCAGCACTGTGGCTCCTGAATAATAAAGCCGCGTCTGCTCAGCTTCCCGCGTGCAATGCCTCTTTCCAGACGCCAAAGTCGCAGGTGCATCTTTTTGCTGCCATTTTATGGAGAAGCAGAGACTCATGGAGGGATAGTGGGTTTCTTATGGCTCTAGGATTCTTGGATCTGAAGGATCCTAAAGCCTTGGACTACTGAGAGACTTCTTTGTACTTCCTAAATCCCTGCCTTCTCTGGTCCCGAGACGGTAACACTGCCTCTGAGCAGCTTGGTGGTAAGAGGATGCCATTCCTCACACTGAGCTCAAATCTGGCTGCTGGGAATTCCATCCAAGCCGTCCCCCACATCCTCCTCTATGGTGACTCAGGTAACTAGGGCATGGGAAACTCAAAGCCCTATTGTGGATCTGATAAGGGAGTGCCTTGGCCCAGCTCACAGGGGTGTGCTGGCCCCATGGTTCCACCCAGCGGTCTCCAAACTACCACATACCATCGGCCCGCCATATCTGTGAGTTCTACATGTGTGGATTTTACTAACCTTGGGTTGAAAATAGAACACGCACAGACTTTTCTTGTCATTATCCCCCAAAGAATAGAGTATAACTGTTGCAGACCGTTTCATGATGCCAGGGGCTTTAAGTCATCTAGAAACAATTTACAGTACTCAGGGAGAGGTGCATAGGTTACACGCACATGCCCATGCCATTGTGTGTATGAGTCCCTGCCATGTTCAGATTAGCATCCATGGGGGTTCTGGACCCTCCCACCCTAGCAAATGGAAGGATGACTGCATTCTATTATAGAATTCTGGATGTACCAAGACAGACATCTTCTGTATTTTTAGTATTCCTTTCTGCCCCGTTGCTCTGAGAGAGTTCCATAACAGCATTGCCTGCTGCCAGCTCTGGAAGAGAAGGGCCATCGCTGAACTTCCAAGTGTGCCCTATTGAAAATCTTGGGGAGGGGATGCTCTTTGATCCTGGATGCAATGCTAGATGCTGGTGTGCCTGTGTGGAGAGAAGGGTTCTGGTCTTGTATAGTATATTTCTGACATCTCCTGGACCATACTCTCAAATCCCAGCCCCATGTTACTCCTGGCGTGTATTGAACACCTCCTGAAGCTCTTTGGAGATGTAGCCCCTCTTTCCTGTCAAGCCCAATATGCCCATAGCTTGTTGTGATTCCTTCCTCGTCATTGGCTTGTTCTATTTTCTGTTTCTATGCTGGGATACCTGAGACAGGAAATTTAGAAAGACATAAGGTTTATTTAGGCTCATGAGTCTATGTAGTTTTTTTTTTTTAAACTCTTTGGGGGCCCACTACCCAACTCCCAAATAAATACACGGAGACTTATTCTTACTTAGGAATACATGACCTTAGCTTGGCTTGTTTCTAGCCAGCTTTTTAACTTAAATTAAGCCATTTCTCTTCTACATTTGCCTCTGGGCATTTTAACCTTCCTTTATTCTATATATCTTTCTTCATTTCTTACTCCCCAGGTGGCCGTGTGACTGGCAGCTAGTATTCTCCTTTCCTTCTCTTTTTCTCGCTCCTCCTCCTCTTCTCTAGCCTGGATTTCTCCTATTTATTCTCTCTGCCTGCGTATTTCTCTCTCCTGTCTAAGCTATTGACTGTTCAGCTCTTTATTAGACCAATCAGATGTTTTAGGCAGGCAAAGTAACACAGCCTCACAGAGTTAAACAAATGCAACATAAAAGAATGCAAATGTCTTTGCATCATTAAACAAATGTTCCACAGCATAAATGAATGTAGCACATCTTAAACTGATATTCATAACAGTTCTATGTGTTGGGGGTCCAAGAGCGTGACCTTAGCCTCTCGTGAGGTAACTGTCACATGGAGGGAAGCAGAGGGGAGGTGAAAGGGGAATCATGGTACATTGCATCAGTGTGCACGGAGGGAGGGAACATTCAATCCCTGAGTGTGAGCTGTCTTTCCTGAGGGACAGCAGCAATCCATCTAGAGAGTAGTGCCCACTAGAACTAAAGTTCTCTCTTCAGGCCCCACCTCCCGACACTGCCATAGTGGAAATCCAATTTTAATCTGTGCTTCTGAAGAAAACAGCCATATCTGAACCACAGCATCGGGCTGGAGGCCAGGAGGAGAGATGAAGATTCGAAGCAGGAGACGTGGCAGGAATGTTAGCCTTCAGCGGGGAAGGAGGACCATTTCAGTGGCTCCTCAGGTTAGAAGGGTCTGGAGATGACTATTTGCCAAATCTTCATTCCAGATGTTGCCAGTGATGACACTTGCTTCTGAGATGAGAGCCCCCTAGGGCCAGGATGGGGGCCTTCTGCCTTTTCTATTTAGACTGTCTTTGCTCATTAGTCATGCTCAGCTTGATTTTTAAAAATCATTTTCTAAACCAACCGTGTTTAACAATAGCCAGCCAGTTGAATGGTCCTCATAGCCAACCCTCAGCTCCCGTTCTTCAAGTGTGGCACACCAGTTAATGAGTTCCCCCTCACAGGTCTGGCTCCTCGTCACCTGTGCCAGAGATTCTCCGCGATGGGCTCCTCAGTGCCAGCCAGCAGCAGGTGGCTCGGCCCCACGCTCATCCCCGGATCTGCCTTGCTGACTTACACCTGTTGCAAGCCGGGTTCCTGGAAAGGATGCTGACAGCTCAGCGCGTGGGACATTAATTAAGAGCTAGTCTCAGATCAGCACTTGTGGAAGGCAAGGAAAAGAAACAAGATGAGGCAGAGGGAAGTCAAGCTGGGACATGCAGCGGTGGCAGCCTCAGCTGACAGGTGGGAGCTCTGAAAATGTCCCAACCTCTTAGCGCTGTCATGGGACCCTGGTTCTGATTAGTTAGCAACCGGATTTGAGCAGCCCCAGGAGCAGCATGTGACCTTGGGTAAGGTGGCCTCTCTCTGCTGAGGCCCTGAAAGCGCTGGCAGCTAGGAATGCTGGTGGTGCTTCCCACACCCAGGGAGACAGGTTTGATCCCACAGGAGGACATATTTGGCGCGTTGCGGTATTCATTACAGCACCCATGAGCTCACTCAAGTTTAAAACTAGGCCAAAGGCGTCCTTGGATAGTGTTTGGCTGAGCGCGGAGGACTCCCCAGGAGTAGCTGTTACATATCAAATAGGCAATTATTTGTGGGTATTTATAAGTGATAAAACTTATTAAAGAGTGTGGCTCCAGGTAGGATGACCATACTCCAGTGAACAGCCCTGCCTTCGGGAGTATATGGGGCAGCACACATTGGAGCCAGTGGGTAATTAAAACAGGAATTGAGGTCATGAGTTTGGGGGTGTAGGGAGGTGGATCTGGAAGGAGTGAGGGGCAAGATCAGTGGCATGAATATAACCAGAAGACATCATTTGAAAATCTCAGAGGATTAGCGAGAGGAGGTCACTTGTTCATGTGTTTGGGAAAATAGCTCCAGGAATGGATGGATCCAGGAAATCAAAGGCTGCCATGAAGATCCCCCCGCCCACACCCCTGTCTCTTGTCTCGAAGTTTTTTGAGTTGGTCTCACTTCAGGCAGTCTTTCTTTGTGAACTGGGGCCCCAACCCACGAGCAGAGTAGAACAGGGTACAAACTAGACTGAAGCAGGAACAACCAGTCAACCCAAACTGGTTAATGGTGCCAGGCTCATCACGTGGGAAGACACTCACTGAGCCAGACTTGGGTCAGAGGCCTTCGCTAGACTTGGAGATGAACCCAGCCCCTCTTGATAGGAAGCTCAAAAGACATTTCTGCAAGCAAGCAAGCAAGCAAGCAAACAAACAAAACCAAGGAGAGAAAATCTAATCAAAGACAGTCGCGTCCTTCATCAGTGGGATACCTCTGCTACTCTTCCAGAGAGTGGAAGAGCATCAGCTGGTCTGCCTGTGAAGGGCTAATGACCTAAGAGCCTCAGGCAAGTGGAGAAACTCTGAACAGGAAGGTTGGTAGCATTTGCAGGCAGTTAGGGGCTTGGAAGTCAACGTATCGATAAGAGTCACCATTAGAATTTATGGCCTTGGGAATGCAGATAAAAAAATCTACAGATGAAATTTTCCAACCCAAAAGTTCCATTTTTTGACTCTATATAAAACCCTCAAACCCCCTGCATCTGGGTACAGTCTCTGCCTTTTGTTGACAGTCTGCTTTTGTTGAGGTGGGTCTCCCCACAAGCCTGTTCTAATAGCCTGACTGGGGCCTGTGCCAAGTTCAAGTCCACATGTATAACAGGTTTGTGCGGCTGCCAGGAGATACACTGCACTGTGTCCTGGCCACGTTTCGGGGATGCATTCACAGGGCCCCAGCTTCTGGGTAAGTGGAAGAAAAATGTATTAGGGTTGGTGGACAGATTTGCATGGATTTCGTGTGACCATGGGACTTAGTCTTCGGCTGTCACTGAACACTGGCATGCGCCAACGTGTTTACCTGAAGTGCAGAGCGGATTCTGGCCGGGAGAATTAAGAGAGAGTGTGTGTAAAAGGCACCTGGCCAAAAGCCCGGCACAGGCTTTGTTCGGGTATTAAACACGAGAATATTTTAAACTGCGCTTCTTGGATAATCAGAGAGTCTGATTAGGAGGCAGTGGTTGCCCTGGAAACACAGGTTTCTCTGTACAAAAGGTCAGGAACCCCTGAGGACTGGGTTTGTCTTCTGCCTTCCCTGGGGAAGACCCGAGGGTTTTGATCTGAGGACAAGCCCTTCTTGTTCTCTCATCAACCACTGGTTTCCGAAAGGTCCTCTGTGGTAGTCTGAATGTAAATGCCTCCGTAAGCTCATAGGGAGTGGCACTATTAGGAGGTGTGACTTTGTTGGAGTGGGCAAGGTCTTATTGGAGGAAGTGTGTCACTGCAGGGGCGGGGTTTGAGATTTCCTACGCTCAAGATGTCACCCAGTGTCAAGTCCCCTTTCTGTTGCCGTCTGATCAAGATGTAGCCAGCACCATGTCTGCCTGCATGCTGACATGCTTCTGTCATGATAATGGACTGAACCTCTGAACCTGTAAGTGAGACACCCCAAGGAAGTTATAAGAGTTGCCACAGTCACCAGGCGGTAGTGGCACACGCCTTTAATCGCAGCACTCAGGAGGCAGAGACAGGCAGATCTCTGTGAGTTTGAGGCCAAACCTGTCTACAAGAACTAGTTCTAGGTCAGGCCCCAAAGCTATAGAGAAACCCTGTCTTGAAAAACCAAAAACCAATAAATAAATAAAATAAAATAAAAAGAGTTGCTGTGGTCATGGAGTCTCCTCTCAGCAATAGAGACCCTGACTAAGACAACTTCCTTTTAGCCTATGCATTCTCGATGCCCAATTTCTTGAGAAACTCTCGGCAACAGGCTCTTTGCTCCGTCAGCTCTGGTTCTGAGATGGAGACCAGGTTAAGTGGGAGGCTGGCACAGAGCCTAGTTCGCTTTTAAACCATCATTCCTTCTTTAGTGCCAGTGTAATTCACTGGTCACCAATATCTAACTGGGAAAACAGGATGGAGCATCTTTAAAATCATTAACAATAGAGTTACCATATGATGAGGCAATTCTACTTTTTGAGCTATATGTGTTCCCCCAAATTTAAAACAGAGACATGAAGAGATGCTTGTGCAATATTCAGGGTAGCTTTATTCAAAAGTAGTTAAGACGTGGGATCCTTTCAAGTGGCCACCGACAGATGCAAGGATCTCTGTCTACAGTAAAACATTTGGTCTTAAAGAAAATTTGGCATAATCTACATCACGGACAAAACTTGAGGGCAATATGCTCAGTGAAATCCACCCAGTTGTTACAGGGTTCTTACTATGTGAAGTGGCTACCAGAGTCACACAGGGACAGGGAAGTAGGTTGGCCAAGGGCTGGGGAAGAGGATGGTGGTGGATGTAAGACACCATGACCATGTCACTGCTGGGAAACGCACACATGAGATGCCATGTGGGTTTATGCTGTGTGTGTTCTAAGGGCATGGAATGAGTTCCACTATTTCCCACTAAATCTCCATTTTTGGACTTCTCTGTAATTGCAAAGCCCAGCAACCCAGAACCTACATCTTTGTACGCCCACAGCAGGAAAGCAGTGGGGTTTCCTCTTCAACGGTGCAACGTTTGATTTGTTTATTTTAAGTAAACAATAACACTTTTAGGGCACAACAATCAAAACAATGCAAAATAGCATAGAATAAAAATCTGACCCCTGCACCTGTCACCATCCACTCTGTTCTCACCCCGAAACAGATCCTGCCAGCTTCTTGTGTGTCTTTTATGCAGACGTAAACGAACATGACTGACTTCCCTTTCATCTCTCCTTCATTTATAACAGGTTTTGTCTTTGCTTTGATCACTTAATGATGTGTCTGGCAGCTAATTCCAAAGCTGCAGACAGATGCTGGCCCTTCGTGGAGACCACATTGTCCCCTATGGAAGCCCTGAAGCCACAGCGCTTCCTCTTGCCACACTGCTGGGCTCTGGGAATATTTGACTTCAGCCCGGCAGGCTCTTCCAGGATCCACAGGCACACATAAGCATCTTGATAGAGGGGTAGGACAAACAGAAGATATTTTGGGACTTCTCTTGGGTTCAGAATGTATGTGGCCCCTTCAGTGTGTTTTTAAATGTTGTTGACTGAGTGGATCAGGACACCAAGATGAACAAAACCCAGACACTTCATGTGGTAATTTGAATGTAATTGGCTCCCATAATCTCAGGGAGTTGGACTGTTAGGAGGTGTGGCTTTGTTGGAGGAAGTGTGTCACTGTCGGGGCGGGCTTTGAGGTTTCCTATGCTCAGGATACCGCTCAGTGAGACAGTTGACTTCCTGTTGCCTGCAAGTTGTAGGACTCTCAGCTACTCCTTCATCACCACGTCTGCCTGCATGCTACCATGCTCCCTGCCATGTTGGTAATGGGCTGAACTTCTGAAACTGTAAGCCAGTCCTGTGAATAAAATGCTTTTCTTATGAGTTGCCATTGTCATGGTGTCCCTTCACAGCAATAAAACCCTAACTAAGACACTTCATTATATTTTAAAAAGATTTATTTTTATTTATGTATATGTGTGGGTAAGTATGTGTACAAGTGCAGTTACCATGGAAGCCAGATGATGCTATTGGATCTCCCAGAGCTGGAGTTACAGGAGGCTTCTGAGTTTCCAGCATAAGTCCTGGGAGTGGAACTTGGGCCCTCTGCAAGAGCATCAAGCACTATTAACCACTGAACCATTTCTCCAGCCTAGAGTTCACAGTCTTATGATGGGTAATCTTGACTGTCAACTGGACAGGAGTTTGAGTTACTTAGGAGGCAGATCTTGGGATATGTTTGAGGGAGTTTCCAGAGAGGTTCGGATGGGGAAGGAAGCTCACCTGAGTGTGGGTGGCACCATCCTGTGGGTTGGGGGCATGAAACTGAGTAAAGGAGGAGGGACGGTGCTAGAGAGTTGGTTTAGCAGTTAAGAGCACTGACTGCTCTTCCAGAGGACCTGGGTTCAATTCCTAGCACCTACCCGGCAGCTCACAACTGTCTGTAACTCCAGTCCCAGGAGATCTGACGCTTTATTCTGTGGACACCAGGTACATACATGGTGACAGACATACACACAGACAAAACACCCATACATAAAAAACAAGTAGACAGTTTTTTAAAGCGAAAGAGGAACGAGCCAGTGGAGCAGCAGGATTCATCTCTTGCTGCTTCCTGACAATGAATGCGATGTCACCAGCCGCCTCACATTTTGTCACATGACTCCTGCCATGATGGATCTCACCCTCAAACCAGAAGCCATAAGGGACCCTCCTTTCTGTAAGTTGCTTTATGTCAGATATCTGGTCACAGCAGTAAGGAAAGTAACTGATACTGGGAAGGGAGAAAAGTGAAACAATGGACAGCTGGAAGGGTGGAGGCTGACCGTGGGTAAATTCATCGAGTATTTAGGCTTCATATGCTTTGTTTGAGCTGGCCTTGACCTTTCAGGGTTGCTGTGCAGTCAGTTCAGCACCACGAGGACCTCCATAGAGTAAGTGCTCCACGTGCACAGAACGCTCTTTTGCTCCTTTCTGAGAGTGTAAGGGCGTCACCTGCTGAGTAGGAACCACACGTAGGGTGACCTTCCCAGGTTGACGCCATGCAGTGTGAGGCTCTCTTACGACGCTGGGCAGCAGCCGTGACTGCAGCTCCTGTTGGTTTCTGGAGAGCCATAGCGAAGCCTTGTGCTCCACAGTCAAGGTGATGCTGGGTTATAATTCCAGCGAAGTTAAGTGCATTGATAAAGTTTTTATTTTTTACATTTTTACCCACACAGGAAGCAGAGTGCATTAATGCACTCTTGACCTTTGCTATTTTTTTTTAAAATCTTAAAAATAAAATCATTCGTTTGTTTAGTGTGTGTCTCTGTGTGCGGAAGTCAGAGAACAGCCTGTGGGATACAGAATAAAGCTCGGGTCATCAGGTTTGGTGGCCAGTGCCTTCATTTGCTGAGCTATCTTGCTGGCTCCAAACCTTTGATATTTTCAACATATGATGTGCTTTTTAGGGCATCCACTCTATTATAAGTGGAGAAGGATTTATTTTGTCACTGCAGGGGCGGGGGACAGAGGGAGAGGAAGACTGCTTGGAGGTAGTCCCACGGTGGGAATGAGGCTTGAGGGGGTGGAGAAGAAGGACCAGCACAGTCCACCAAGGAAAGAGTAGGGTCTCCGTCCTCCCTTGAAAGTCCTAATGCCATTTTTATTACTTTATCGATTTTGTGTGTGCATGCATGTTTGCATGTGCATGCACACCATGGAACACCTGTGAAGGGCAGAGGCCAGCTTGCAGGAGTTGGTTCTATCCTTCTATGTTATGTATGACTCCTGGGGACTGAAACTCAGGTTGTCAGGCTTGGCAGCCAGTACTTTAACATGCTGCTCCATCTCCCAGCCCATCACCCTGTTTTAAAGGAGGTGAATCCCGTTTAGATGTGATCTGCCCAAAGTCAAGCTTGCTGGAATGCAGAGCTGTGTTCCGTGCTCCATGATGCCTGTCTGTGAGTCCAAGGTCAGTGCTCCAAGTGAGTGCTGCAGACATCAGGGCTCCCTCCTGCTGTGACTTGGTGCTTTTGGGGACCATGAGGGCAGTGCCCTCTGAATGAAGGCAGAATTTGTGATGCCCAAGGCCTAGATAGGCAACTTGCACCATTGCTCAGCTCTGCTTCTCTGTGTGAGCTTCCCTCTCACAAAGGTTCTCACCATGACCACCAGTGTCTCCAGACATGCACTTGGCCACCTCAGCCAGCAGGAAGGAAGTGCCTCTTCTCCTGACAGTTTCTTCTAAAGTCCTAGGGAGAGTTTTCACTGCCACACCGGGATCATGTGACCACACTCGTATGGCTAAGGAAATACGGTCCTCTTTGGGTTGGACCTGGATCACATCATCATCCTGGAACCAAAGGGGTCAAAACGACATGGG
>NW_024545023.1:0-41281 GCF_018167655.1 Microtus oregoni
ATTGTGTGTTGTGTTTAAAGGAAAACACAGTTAATGATGGGAAGAACTGGCTTGATGAAGTAGGCGGTTATCAGTAAGAACCAGATCAAATCAGCGATTGTGTGGAGGTGTCACTTTTCACTTGGTATTTTTTTTTAAGATTTTATTTATTTATTTATTTATTTATTTATTATGTATACAGTGTTCTGGTGCTGGCAGGCCAGAAGAGGGCACCAGATCCAGATCTCACTACAGATGGTCGGGAACCACCATGTGGTTGCTGGGAATTGAACTTAGGACCTCTTAACCACTGAGCCATCTCCCCAGCCCCTCACTTAGTATTTTTTTTGAATCAAGATATTATTATTTAAAACAATTTCTGGATATAATTATTCATATGTTTGTTATGTATTTGTATGCCTTAGAAGATGATATGAGAGCTTTGTACATAGTAATATTCCATGACACTTTAAGGAGGTTTAAAGAGAGACATCAAGAAAGTGATTTCAGATAGTGATACTATGACATTTGTGCTCTCAACAGTCATTGCTTGCTGTTCGCATGCATTTCCACGTGAGGTGGCTAAGAGGCCAGCGAGACACACATGGGGCTGTGTAGGTCATTGGAGGCTTATGTCTGTGTAAGATGGTATCATTCCTGCCTGAATAGTTTTGGCCATGTGTGGGGATGGGGTGAGAGTGAGGACAGAGCTGGTCTGTGGTAGTGGTATGATAAATAGGCAGCTGCGTTCTAGGTTCAAGGAGTGACACTGGGGAGAGGGGACTTCATTTCACAGACGTCTCTAACAGGTTAAAACCATACAGCCTTGTTTGGATCAACTCGAGTGTCCTGTGGCTAGTGTTTATGCATTTTAAGTCTGTAAGAGACTATTTTAAACTGTGGTAGAGACTGGCAGACTTGAGCAATGTGACAGTGTGGGCCTGGCCTCATGAAGTGTGATCTACTTTTGTCATTTCTTCCTTGTGATATGCAAATGGACATCTTTCTTTCTTCCTTCCTCCTTCCCTCCCTCTCTTCCTCCTTTTCTTTCGACAGGGCTTCTCCGTGTAACTTTCGTGGCTGTCCTGGAACGGGCCCTGTAGACCAGCTTGCGGAGAATACCTACCTCCTCTTCCAGAGTGCTAGGATAGTAAAGGCTGCTCATCAGACTTTTCATTAGGCTTTTATGAATTGAGCATGTGTCCACACCCCTCCTCCATGTTTATATAGTACAGATCAGTCTCAGAATGGAGGTCCTCTTATTTCAACTGAACTCCATATTGTAGGACATGAGGTGTGGGAAACTTTGCTGTGGTAAGAGGTTACTTTTTTAGTATTTCAGAATTTGTAGTTGTCAGGAATGTTTTCTGCCTAGTTGAGTCAAACTTTATTCTTTTGTACATTGTTTCAATGAGTGTACTTTGGTTATTAATTTTATTGCTTTGAAAGTATAGGTAGCAGGGATTTACTGTATTGTCATTCAGTCATGAAGTTGATCTAGTCCCTTCCCCCCATTTTTTGGGGTGGGACAAGATCTCTGTGACTCAATCCTCCTGCCTCAGCCTGGATATTGTTGAGAATACAAATAGGCACCATCATACTTCAATCTGTGTAAACTGTATTCATAACATACGGATTTTTGCCCTAGGGCATTTGTATATGTAGGTAATTAAAACAAATTTTTTAGATGGTCTTAGGCAATTTGGCTGACCTTAAACTTACTATATAGTTAGCATTAGTACTCCTGCCTCCACCTCTATAGTGCTGGACACACAAGCCTGCATCAAGACATCTGTCTTGTAGATAAATTATTTTTAAGGTCTCTTCCATTTGTTGATACTTTTGTAGGGAGTGCAGGGATCAAGCTGCAGAGCCTCGTGAATGGTAGGCACATTCTCTGCTAATGACTGTGCCCAGCCACAGTACTTATTGAGACATAGTACTTAAAGAATAAACATTATCTTTTAGAGATCTGGGTGTGGTGGTACACTTTTATAGGCCCAGCTGCTTTGTGGAGGCTGAGACAGGAAGATTTTGTAAACACTGGAGTATGTGATCATCCAGGGTGGCAGGGAGATGATGGTCTAAAAAAACATGGTTGTAAGCTCCGTGGTGGCGGTGGTGGTGGCGGCACATGCCTTTAATTTCAGCACTCAGGAGTCAGAGACAGGCAATTTTCTGAGTGCCAGGCCAGCCTGGTCTACAGAACTAGTCCCAGGACAGCTAGGGTTGTTACACACAGAAACCCTGTCTCAAAAAACAAAACTAAAACCAAAAACAGCAATACAAAAAACAACCCCCCCCCCATGGCTTTAATGTTTTGGTGCTAGAGATGGAATCCAGGGCCTCACCCATCCTGATTTATGATCCTTTTATGTAAGGTAGTATAACCATAGGCATATTGTCAATATATATATATATATATATATATATATATATATATATATATACATATATGACTTTGTTTTGGGTTTCTTTCATTTAACATATTTTCAAGATTCATCCATGTTCTATTGGCATTTACTTCTTTATATTACCAGGTAACTTCTTTATATTATCAAGTAATCAAATAACAGTTATATTGATTGAATTTTATTTATCCATTCAACCATTATTGGTCATGTGGGTATCTTCTTCTTTTTTTTTTTTTTTCAAGACAGGTTTTCTCTGCAGCTTTGGAAGCTTGTCCTGGCACTAGCTCTTGTAGACCAGGCTGCCCTCGAACTCACAGAGACCTACCTACTTCTTCCTCCCGAGTGCCACCACCACCTGGCTGGGTAGCTTCTTATTAAGAGCTATAACTGTATTTTTAAATTTTAAAAGTCTTTGGAACAATTCATTTGAAATAATTTGACTTAGACTGTTTTAAAAAATACTGAAATTGCCAGTGTACCCTTCATTTGGTCCTATTCCACAAAACTATAGAATAGTGTCAAAGTAGGAAGTTGACATTGACAATACACACACACACTTTTGTTGTGTTCTTCTATGTTTGGCTTTTACATGAGTTCTGATAATTCAAACTTAGGTCTCTACCCACTGAGCCGTCTTCCCAACCAATATAAAATACTCTAGATAAAATCAACTTGAGAGTTAGGCTAGCTTTTCAGAGGCTGAAGATGTGTTTCAGGCCAATTGGGGCTTGTTAATGATACATTGTTTTAAAACAAGCAAACAAATGGCAGTAAAAACGTATTTGACTTTCACTAGTTGTTATATGTGTCTTCTCTGCTGGGTAGTGCTATCATATATTATCACCTCCATGGGTTTGTGTAATCACCATAAGCACTATGCAGAATTGTTTCATCAGCACAACTAAGTCTCCTCACTGGTTACTACCCTTTCCCCATACAGTCCTATAAATCACTAAAGGTTTTAATACTTTGAGAATATTAGTAAACAAAGTTATACAGTATCAATATGTAACTTTTTGACATTTAGATTTTTTTTCTCTTTGCATTCCCTTTTGTTGTTGTTGTTCAGACAGGGTCTCCCCATTTAGTTCTTGGTAGCCCAGAATTTGCCACATGAACTGCCTTTGTCTCTTTTGATATAGGTATGAATAATTTGCATTAGTATAGATTTTGCTTTATTGATAGAGATTTAAGGTCAATTTTGTTATATGTATAAGTGTTTCTGATTTTGATTAAGGTATTGTGATTGTGTAGTTCATTTAAATATGTACTGTATAATTAAGAAATATAGGTTGTTAATGGATAATCATCGATAATAGTAAAGCTTGTAGTCATGTTAGTTAGATTTTCTAGACATATAGAGATATATTTCAGATAGGCATTCTTCATATCTCTCAAAGGCTGCAGAATAGGACATTTAATATTTTAATAACTGAGGACTTTTCATGACAATGAGACACTCTGCTCCTGGCAGCACCAATCTACTTCAAGAGGAAGAAGGGCATCGAAGAGGCACCTTATGGAGTTTGATAGCCATTTGGGCAAGAAACTGCTCTTGCCTGGACTATTGCATAAACTGGACATAGAGAACCCGCAGAGAGAGGACTACTGAACTTGCCTAAGGTGAGATGATCTTTCGGGGTTCCTGATTCATGAAAGAGTCTGCGAGACATTCTGCAGGACACAACAGATAGTGACTGAACTGACTTTGAATTTTCCTGCTTTATGGAAATGTCTGCTGGATAGCATGGGCCTGAAGGCTGAAGATGGATGCCCCAACGGTAGAGAGGAACTTTGGGTGACTGTCCAGGCAGTGAGATGTCTCTGTCATTTCTAGAGTTTTAAAAGTTGCTTTTTTCTTGTTTGCTTAGGTAGTATTGTATCTTTCTGGAGTCTTTGATGGAGTTAAGAATAGTTAGTTATAGTTATAGTTTTCCTTAGTTATGATAAAGATTATTGTAACTTTTACTTGATAACTGTTTTGTTATATGTAATTTTGCTATGTTAAAGTTAAAGCCTTTTTTTTGTTTAAACCGAAAAAGGGGAAATGATGGAGGAAGGTCATTGGCTAATAAAGGAACTGCCCTGGCCCATTTTATTGGTTGAAAGATAGGTGGGAGGAGTAAACAGAACAGAACGCTGGGAGGAAGAGGAAGTGAGGTCAGACTCCACAGCTCTGCTCTCCTCCTGGGAGCAGACGCCTGAGAGAGATGCCATGCTCCCGGCTCCTGGGCAGACACACGCCATGAAGCAAGCCGCCAGGTTAGACATGCTGAACCTTTCCCGGTAAGACCGGTGCTCACCGATTATTAGAGATGGGTTGATCGGGATAACAGAATTAGCCAGTAAGGGCTAGGGCTAAAGGGCCAAGCAGTGTTTAAAAGAATACAGTGTCCGTGTAATTATTTCGGGGCATAAGCTAGCTGGGCAGGCGGCCGGGGTGTTGGGGACGCAGCTCCGCCGCCCCCCTTATTACTACACTCTTTGCCTCCCAGGAATATTATAAAGGTGTGTATACCACCAAGCAGGACCTCTGTACATCTTTGAGCTTCTTAGTATTGCCTATATCAGTAGTTCCAGCCCCAACCCCCCTCCATTTTTGGTGAGTGCCTGATATGAAAACAGGGTCTTAGCTTGGTAACAAAGCATCATACCACTTAGAACACCCATTTTGCCCCTGCTTTTGAGACAGGGTTTCGACCCGCCCAGCAGGTCCTAAGTTACTCCAGGGTCTTGAAGAGGCAGTATCTGAAAGACATGGGGGGGGGGGGAGAAACGGACTGAAGCAAGTTTCATGTCTTAAATACTCCTCAGTAAGGAGCTCGGGCAGGGGGAACTGAGGAAAGGGGGAAGGGAAGGAGGGGCTTGGTAGCTAGGCAGCTAAGAGGGGCAGTTTGGCAGCTAAGCATGGCAGTTGCAAGGTCAGTGGCTAGAACACCTGCTGTTAGTGATAAGCAGCAAGCACTGAAGACACTATGTGGTGCTTTCCAGAGCTTGAGTCTCCAAGGTCAGCACGTAACGTTTTGGCCAACTTTAAGTTTTCTGTCTCAAGATTTTTACTTCAAGGCCCTGTGAGATGTGAGAAAGGAGAAGCCTGAAATGGCTCCTGACAGGGTTTCCAGTAACAGGACTGAGGCTGCTGTGAGCTTTGTTTTGCAGTTAAGGATGACCTTGAATTCCTGATATTTGTGCCCCTAGCTCTGGAGTGCTGAGTTTAAGGGCGTAAGCAGTCACTGCCCGGCTTCTTACTTTTTCTAATGTAGGTTTTGGGAATGAACTCAGGTCTAAATGCTTACAATGTAAGCACTTAACAAACTGAGCTATCTCTCCAGCCCTTAAATTTACTTAAAATTTTATTATTAGTCTGCTGGATATAGTGGTGCATACCTTTAACTCCAGCTCTCAGGAGTCAGACTTTGTGAGTTCAAGGCCACCCTGGGTTAAATAGTGGTACTCTGTCTCAAAAAAAAATACATAAAAAAATACTTGTGTATGTGTGATGTGTATGTGTACCTTTGGGCCTTGGGTGCATGTGGAGATGGAGAACAACTGGTCTTTTACAACAAGCACCTTTACTTACTGAGCTGTCTTCCTGGCCTGTATTGACCTCCAAATTTTTTTTTATGAGTGTGTATGTCTGAGTGTTTGTATGTGTACTACATGCATACATGAGCCCATGGACACAATGTTGGGATCCTCTGGAACTGAATGTAAAGATAGTTGTGTGTCTCCATGTGGGTACTGGTAATTGAATCTGGGTCCTCTGTAGAAACAGTAGACTACTCTTCATCCCCTAAGTTTACCTTTCAGAGGGATATATAAAAGTTGGGGAGCCAGAGAGAGGACGCATCAGTTAAGAGCACTGGGTGCACTTCCAGAGGACCCAAGGTGTAAATGCAAGTTTCTGTCCTATCTGGTCCCTTAGCCATTCAGTCCCAACAAAACACACAGGCTTGTATTAATTATAAACTGGTTGTCCTGTTAGCTCAGGCTTATTATGAACTAATTAATCCATAATTCTTATCTATGTTTAGCCACATGACTTGGTACCTTACTCAGTGAGGCATTCTCATCTTGCTTCCTCTGTGTCTGTCTGGTGACCACAGGTGAGCCTTCTGTCTTTCCAGAATTCTTCTAGTCTGGTCGCCCTGCCTGTACTTCCTGCCTGGCTACTGGCCAGTCAGTGTTTTATTAAACTAATACATGTGACAAATCTTTAGAGTGTACAAGAGCCTTATCCCCCAGCACTTCTTTTTTTTTTTTAAATTTTCAAAACAAGAACTCTGAATCTAATCTCATTTGTTTAGCTTTTTTTCCTGACCATTATCCATAACAAACTGTAACCAACACACTAAACAAAGACAAATACCAATAATCCATTTTTTGGGAATTTGGGCATAGTTTCCTAGGATACTTCCTGCTGATTGGGAATGCTGATAATCTTATAGGGACTCAAAGAGAATTTAGAATTATGGCCAAGTCCTGACTGGAATATTCTCTGAGTCTGGATCATCTCAGCCAGCAGTCTTGAGGCTGCTCTGGATGCAGAACTCAGGGGAAACTGCAGCAGAGGTGCTCTGAGACATGGGATCATCTGGGCCATCCTATCCTATTGGAGATTTCTCAGGGCGTCTTCCTCAATCAACCCTTACTTTTCTTAACCCAGAATGAATCCCCAGCTTCTCATTTCCTGTGGAAACAAAAGCAAAACCTCTTCTCCAAAGTAACATATCTTTTGATTTAAATTTTGAAGTCAAGGCAATTTTTAAATATATAAATTAGATTAATCCAGCAGCATTTATAATCAAGTATCTTTTTAAAAAAGATTTATTTATTTATTATGTATACAGTATTCTGTCTGTATTCTTGTTGGCAAGAAGAGGGCACCAGATCTCATTACAGATGGCTGTGAGCCACCATGTGTTTGCTGGGAATTGAACTCTGGAAGAGCAGGCAGTGCTCTTAACCTCTGAGCCATCTCTCCAGCCCTAATCAAGTATCTTTTAGCAGCTGTTGCTCCTTCCTTAGCAGTCAAGCAATTAAAAACAACACAATAACATACAGTATCCAGACTCTCTGTGTGTTTTCCATCTTTGTGACTTTTAAAAAAAATTATATTTCTTTTATTTTTTAACTTTTGGTTTTTTGAGAAAGAGTTTCTCTGTTTTCTTTGGCTGTCCCGGATCCCAGATCTCACTCTGTAGACCAGGCTGTCCTGAAACTCACAGAGATTCACCTGCCTCTGCCTCTCAAGGTGTGCGCCACCACACCCAACTATATTTCTTTCTTAAAGGACTTTCTCTATCCTTTTCCTTTTCTTTCCCAAGCATATGTGTATGCTCGCGCGCGCACATACACACACACACACACACACACACACACACACATTTTGATTTTCGAGACAAGGTTTCTCTGTAGCTTTTTGGTTCCTGTCCTGGAACTAGCTCTTCTAGACCAGGCTGGCCTTGAACTCACAAGAGATCCGCCTCCCTAGTGCTGGGATTAAAGGCGTGCGCTACCGCCGCCCGGCACACGTGTATATTTTTAAAAACACTGTAAACCACTTAGAGGTTTTTTTTCTTCTTTTTTTCTTTCCTGGAATCTGTCTTTATATCTCTATCTTTTTCTAACCACCCAAGTCTTTAATCTGCTAAATGGTGTGGCCAGGATTAAAGTTACGGCTTTGATGGCTGGCTCCAGTCTATTCCTTAGCTTTTTGAGAGTCTACCTTCATGTCAGAGGTACTGGCTGAAGCCATGTTTTTTACCACAATTCTGTGGAGTTTCTAGGTCCATGCCAGCATCAAGAAGCCTGATACTGGCTGCTCATAAACACCATTTAATGTTTGGTAGCGGAGCCTCTTAAAAGAGCTATGAGGTTTTTGCTGCTAAGAAGCCTCTCTTCGAGAAGCTGTGCCTCTGCTTGCCTCTGGAAAACAGAGCACACCTGAGAAAATGCTTCTACCAAGAAATTGTGCTTAACTCTGTTGTTTTATGTCTAGAATCCATTCTCAATATCTCTCAGGTTTTATGTGGTTGTAGTTGCTCCACATTGGGCACCAAAATGAAGCAAGAATTAATAAAAATTCAGAGACAGATATTGGGGTTCAACCTGAAGACCTGAAAAGCAAAGCAGCCAGCCATTGGCTCTTAACTCGACCCCAGTTCCTAAATGGTGATCCTGCCTCCTGGAAACTGCAGAATAAGACTCTGCCTGAGAGCTGTTTCCTCCTGTTCTACAACCCTCTCTAGTTCTGGGATTAAAGGTGTGCACCCCTACCACCTGGTTTCTGTGGCAAGCTAGTGTGGCTACTGGTATTAAAGATGTGTGTCATTTTGGCTACTGGTATTAAAGGTATATGTCATTGCTGGGTGGTCTATAAAGCTGGCCAGTGGGGCTGTTTTTATTTCCTGATCCCCAGGCAAGCTTTATTCATTAAAATACAAATGAAATGCCACTTCACCAAGTTCATTTCCCAGCATTGATATGGTGGCTTACAGCTATCTGTAATTCAGTCCCAGGGGATCTGACATTGTCTTCTGGCCTCTATGGGCGCTACAGACGTAGTGCAGGTCATACAGTCAGTACCTTATTTATTATCTGTATTCATTGTACACAGCACACTCGAGGTTTGTGGTCCCAAGAATGACTTAATACCTAACCAGGCTTGGCACCTGGTAAATCTTCATTCTGTTATCAGTTTTGCGAGATGAAACATTTAAAATCCCATGTGTGAGTGAGATCATGAGAACTTGTCTTTCTGTGCTTGGCTAATTTTGTGTACTGATCTCCATCTATTTTGTTGCAAATGACAGAGTTCAGTCTTTTTATGACCTAATATTGTTCTACTGTGTATATGTACATTTTTTATCCTTTCATCGGTTGCTAGACACCTAGGTTGTTTCCATTTCTGGGCTGTTATAGATAGTGCTGCAGTAAACACAGGAATGCAGGTATTTTGGGGATAATGATTTAATTTTCTTTGAATACATGAGCAGCGATAGAATTGCTATATCATATAGTAGTTGTAGCTCAATTATTTTGAAGACCCTTCAAACTATTTCCCATGCCTGTACTAATATCACCCCAATGTGCAAGGGGTCTCTCTTCTGTACTCTTTGCTATCATTTCTTGTTGTTGTTTTTTTCTTTTAAGATTTATTTTCTGTATATGAGTGTTTTGCCTGCATGTATATATGTGTACCACATGCATGCCTGTTGCTCGAGGATGTCAGGAGGGGCCATTGGGTATCCCGGAACTGGGATTACAGACAGTTGTGAATTGCTGTGTGTGTTGGGAATCAAACCTGGATTATCTTGAAGAGCAAAAAGTGCTCTTAGCCACTGAGCAATCTCCAGGCTCCTCCTTTGTTTTAAATCCATTAGTTTTGGACCGGGCATTGGTGGCTGTAATTGTACCAAAGAGTTTCACAATAGCCTAGAATGGAGCATAGCAAAGTTTTATTTACTTGGAATAAATTCACGGTAAGGGTAGAGATCTGCAGTCCTCAGCATGCTTTGGGAACTGGAACTGAATCCAGCAGAAAAAAAGGCCACACACACTTTTCATCTGCGTTTATAGTACATAAGACCATGCCCGAAGTAGGCCAGTATGCCAGTATCTTAAAGGCTATTGACTGAAGGAGTTCCCACAACAGGTGGCTCACGTCTTTAATCCTAGCCCTCAGAGGCAAGTGAATCTCTGTGAGTTTGGGGCCAGCCTGGTCTACAGAATTAGTTCCAGGACAGCCAGGACTGTTACACAGAGAAATCCTGTCTCAAAGAATGGAATAAAGCAAGATAAGACAAAAAACAAACAAAAATCCATTAGTTTCTTTCTTATTTTTGAACTTTGTATAAATCACCCAGAATATACTCACGTGTGTCTCTTCCCCTTAATCTGTTTTTCAGACTCGTCCATGTTATATGGACCAAGTACCATTAATTCATTCACTTTTATTGCTTTAGAACCACCCATTGAGTAAATATGTCACAATTTGGTTACTCTTCAATTAATAGGTATATTTTATTGTCTTATTAAGTAATCCCCAATCCTTTTCTGTAGTATAAAGTTATTTATTTTTTAAAAATGAAACTATCCTTTTCATTTTACATACAAATCCTAGTTCCAGTTTCTCCCAGCCTCCCATTTCTTCCGCCTCCCCCCACCCATCCCCCATCTACTCCTTAGTGAGGGTAGGGCGCATTGCTTTGAGAAGGGACCAAGGCCTCCCTACTATATCTAGTCTGAGCAAGGTATCCATCCAAAGAGAATGGGTTCCAAAAAGCCAGTACAAGCAGTCGGGATAAATTCTGGTGCCATTGCCAGTGGCTCTGCAGTCTGCTCAGCCATACAGTTGTCACCCACATTCAAAGGGTTTAGGTTAGTCCAATCCTGGTTCCTTCCCTGTCTGGCTGGAGTTGGTGAACTCTCATTAGCTCAGGTAAACTATTTCAGTGGTGTTCTCGTTATGATCTTGATCTTTTTGCTCATAATGTCACTCCTCCCATTCTTCACCTGAACTTTGGGAACTCAGCCCAGTGCTCCGCTGTGGGTCTCTGTCTCTATTTCCATCAGTTGCTATGGTGACATTTTAGATAGTCATCAATCTGACTACAGTTCAGTTCAGGCACCCTCTCCACTATTGCTTAGGGTCTTAGCTGGGGTCATCCTTATGGATTCCTGGGAATTTCTCTAGTACCAGGGTTCCTGCTAGCCCGATAATGACTCCCTCATTCAAAATATAATATCTCTTTCCTTGCTTTCCATCTCTGTCCTTCCTCCATCTCGACTCCTGTTCCCTCTCGTTCTCCCCCCTTCACCTTCTCCCCTCGGGCTCTACTTCTAGCTTCTCTCCTTTCCCCATCTCCATGCTCCCGATTTTGTCAGGAGATCTTGTCTTTTCCCCTTCCCAGGAGGATCTATGTATGTTTCTCTTAGGGTTCTCCTTGTTACTTAGCCTTTCTAGGGTTGTGGACTGTAGGTTCATTCATTATCCTTTGCTTTACAGCTAACATCCACTTATGACTGAGTACATGCCATGAACATCTTTCTGGTTCTGGGTTACCTCACTCAGGATGTTATTTTTCCTCATTCCATCCGTTTACATTTATTTATTTAGTCTTTGAGACAGGGTTTCTCCATAGTTTTGGGGCCTATCCTATAACTTACTCTGTAGACCAGGCTGACCTTGAACTGAAAGAGATCTACCTGTCTCTGCCTCGGAGTGCTGGGATTATTTAAGGTGTGTGACACCACAGCCCGACGTAAAGTTTTATTTTATAACCTTATGTAAACATTTCTGTAGATTTTAATTAGATTTAAGGAATTGCTATTCTTTATTAGATCTATGTTGTGCATATGATTCTTATAATACTACGAATATAATTTGTAATCTAAAAACATACTGGAAATCAGGAGAGTGCTTTGACTAGGTCTTGAAGAACCAGTGATAGAAACAACAGTAAGAGAAGGCAGGGCTTGAGCCTTCTACCAAAAGCAGTACTGAGTGGGTGTCAGCATATGGAGATGTACAATGGCATGTTTGTAGTCCTGGAATGTTAAGTGGTGAGGTTGGGATGCACAGTATGGTAAACAGTGTGTGGGGTTACTGATGAGTTAGTGTTTACCAGAGCTAGAGTAATAGCTTACCAGGACTCTTTGATTGCAAAACTTTGAAGTTTTGAAGTCTCAAATAACAGTAGCACAGTGAGGGAAAAATCTGAACCATTTTTCATATAAGCCATCTTTTTGTACCTTCACAGATTTCACCCATCTACACATCTGAAAACACTTCATCAGACTCATAATCCAAGCTTTCATGTCCTCAGACCTCTATAACCTGCATTTACACACCTTAAGCCATTTCTTCATGTCCTCAGATCTTTACACATACTTTAAAACACCTTCTTAGACCCTAAAACATTTTTCTAGATCTCACAACTTAAGCTTTCATATCCTCAGACCTTACATAAACTTTACACTTTTTCTTGTCCAATCATTCACCACAAGACATAGGTGGTTGATTACTGAGAGTAGTCATTGTCAAATGAGTTACTTTGAATAAATCGTTTTCGAACCCCCCCCCAAAAAGAAAGAAATAGTAAAGAGTTACATTGAAATCAGTTTTGTGAATTTCTCTCTGTCTCTTTGTCTCTCTCTCTCTCTGTCTCTCTTTCTCTCTCTGGAGTCTGGTAGCAAGGTAAACTGTGTACAGACCCAGAAGTAGCTCTTACGAAAGTGAGGTCTGTGGCCTGAATTTTATACACGAAGAGAATCATGAAGCCTTGGGAGAAAGAAACCAGGTGCTTGCTGCTGTTAAAGTAACCTATCAAGATTGAATATTAGTAATAAAGTATTTAATAAACTTAAAATGTTCTAAATTTAAATACTTTCCCAACCTTTTTTGGTAATTTAAATGTTTTGTAAAACTCCAGAATTTCCTCTTAAAACATGTAGCATCTTTAGGAATTTTAGAAATATATTAACAAAACCCAGAAATTACCTTTTTTTTACCAACCAGATTGGACATTATGTTTGTGTGTGTGTGTTATATTATCTCTTATATATACACTATAGAAACATATACACACACATATTAGTATATGTGGACAAATGTTTACCTGTGTGTTAGATATTATCTCCTTATATATACACTATAGAAACATATATACACACACATATCAGTATGTGTGGACACGTGTTTACGTGTGTGTTATATATTATCTACTCATATATACACTATAGAAACACACATATTAGTATGTGTGGACACGTGTTTACGTGTGTGTTATATAATATCTCCTTATATATATACTATAGAAACACACATATTAGTATGTGTGGACACGTGTTTACGTGTGTGTTATATATTATCTCCTCATATATACACTATAGAAACACACACATATTAGTATGTGTGGACACGTGTTTACGTGTGTGTTATATAATATCTCCTTATATATATACTGTAGAAACACACATATTAGTATGTGTGGACACGTGTTTACGTGTGTGTTATATATTATCTCCTCATATATACACTATAGAAACACACACATATTAGTATGTGTGGACACGTGTTTACGTGTGTCTTATATATTATCTCTTATATATACACTATAGAAACACACACATATTAGTATGTGTGGACACGTGTTTACATGTGTCTTATATATTATCTCCTCATATATACACTATAGAAACACATTAGTATGTGTGGACATGTGTTTACGTGTCTTATATATTATCTCCTCATATATACACTATAGAAACACACATATCAGTATGTGTGGACACGTGTTTACGTGTGTCTTATATATTATCTCCTCATATATACACTATAGAAACACACATATTAGTATGTGTGGACACGTGTTTATGTGTGTTTTATATTATCTCCTCATATATACACTATAGAAACACATTAGTGTGTGTGGACACGTGTTTACGTGTGTGTTATATATTATCTCATATATCCACTATAGAAACATATACACACATTAGTATGTGTGGACACGTGTTTATGTGTGTATGGTGAGGATGTGGTGAGCAGAAGACAGCCTTAGGCGATCCTCAGGAGCTGACAGCCTTGTGTTTTGAGACAGTCTTTCACTGATCTAGAACTTACAAAGAAGGCTAGGCTGGTTAGCTAATGTGCTTCAAAATTCCGTCTTTCTCCCCTCTAGCATTGGGATTGCAGGAACGGTCAATACCCCAGGCTGTTTTAAAATATGGGACCTGTGGATTGAATTTAAGTCCTCATGCTTGTGTGCTAAGCGCTCGCTCTCTCCCTCTCTCTCTCTCTCTCTCTCTCTCTCACACACACACACACACACACACACTTCTTTTTGCATTCCCTCTAACCCCATGCTTTTGTTATGTCATTTATTGTGCTGCCCTGGACTTGTTGTGTAGATCAGGCTGGCCTCAGATTCACAGAGATCTGTCTGTTTCTGTCACCTTGACTGTTTCTGGAATCACTAAAACCCAAGCAGTTGGACAACTGTTTTTTGTGGGGACAGTTTTCAACATAGAGTTTCTCTTTTTAACAGACTGGGTTTGGTGGTCCTGGAACTCTCTTTATAGATCAGGCTGGCCTCAAACTCAAGAGAGATCCGCCTCTGCCTCTAGAGTGCTGGGATTAAAGGTGTGCACCACTGTTGCCCAGAAGGTATTTTCTTAATGGGATCATTTGAGGTGGGAAGACTCACTCTAAATTTGCCACACCTGGTGGCAGCCCACATAGAAAGACATGGAAGAAAGAAGCTTCTGTTTTTTGCCTTGTTACCCTCTTGCTGGTAAGTTCATCTGTCCTGTTGCTGGGGTGTTTCATTGCTGATATTAGAACTTAATTTCTCTGTTATCCTGTGGTAGACTGAGGAGCAGCAGCTCTCTAAGGATCTTCCCGGACTCCAGCTTTAGATTCACTGCTGAGATATCCAGTATCATGTATTGAGCAGCTATCTGATTCTTAGTTTCTCTCTTGAGACAGCTATTGTTGGATACACAAATCACAGCTTGTAAGCTACTCTAATAATTCCTCTTTAATATATGTATTGATATATTCATTGTATTAATTCCATTTCTTTAATACCTTCACCTGAGGTGCTGGGCTTTTAAAAGTAGCTATTGGGTTGTCTCTGAGTATTATCATTAGCATGCTGTGGGCATGACCAGTAGCAGCAGAAAGTTTCCACCAGTGCTTACCACCTGTGATCAGATAAGCTTCTCTCAGAGCACTCTAAAATTTTTACTTTATACTCTTCTAAGTTCTGTTACTAACAAATTTGTACTTCTCCTTAGATGAGTAATCGCTCAGAGAGATCTGCCTGGGTGGGATTAAAAGCCACTCCTGGCTCTCCCTTTTCTTGTTTTTGTTTGTTTTGTGTGTGTGCGTGTGTTCACGCGCACGTGTGCACACCCAAACTGGCCTCAAACTATGGATCCTCCTGCTTCAGCCTCCCAAGGGCTGGGATTAGAGGTGCACACACCATGCCCAGTTGTGAGATGATCCTAAGGTAGCTCCTCTGTTTCATTTATTCCTTTTACCAGCTGTGAATAAGAGCCTCAGGTCCTCCACACCTCCAATATCCTGACAGAATTATTATTTTTACCAGCTGTGAGTAAGAGCCCCAGTTTCTCCACACCTCCAATATCTTGACAGAGATATTCTTTTTCAATATCTTGCCTTTTTTGAGGCTGTGCCTTGCTATATAGCTTTGTGTGTATATTCTTGGGTATACCTTGGGCATGCAGTTTCCTGGGTGAGCTTTTTTTTTTATTAATTCTTTTTCATTTATTTTACATGCCAACCACAGGTACCCCTTTCTCTTCTCTTCTCTTCTTGTTCCCCTTTCCCACCTCCCATCTACACCCCATCCCCCAAATCTACTCCTCTGTTCAGAAAGGGGCAGGCCTCCTATGAGAGTCAACAAAGTATGTCATATCAAGTTGAGGCAGGACCAAACTCCCCCCTGCGTCAAGGCTGGGCTAGGCATCTCAGCATGGGAAATAGGTTCTGGGTGATTTTTTATGTGGGCATACCTATCTGTTGAATGTTCTGCTCTTACCACCTTTGGACAGGTCTCATTGAACCTTGGCACCCAGCAGTCCCCAGTAGTCCTATTACTCAAATGACACTGCTTGGCTTTCTAAGTCAGTTCTGTGCTTTGTACTCAGGTCCTCGTGCTTGTGCAGCAAGTGCTTCTGAGTGGAGAGCCATTTGCCTAGCCATACTCTCTCATTTGATTTCCTTAAAAGTATGTGATGTGTGCTGATTTGTCATGTGTGTAGCCTTTCATGAAGTGCCTCATAAAGATCTTTAGGTCCTTTTTTTTTTTCCCCTTTGGCATTTTTGAGACAGGGTTTCTCTGTGTATCTCTGTTTGTCCTGGTACTTGTTTTATAGATGAAGCTGGACTCAAATTCAGAGATCTGCCTTCCGAGCGCTGTGCCCAGCAGGTCACATATTTTTATTCTTGGAGAATTTCATAAAATGAACTGGGCGTGGTGGCTCATTTATTTAATATCAGCACTTGGGAGGCAAAGGCAGGTAGATCTTTGTGAGTTTAAGGTCAGTGTGTTCTACAGAGTGAGTTCCAGGACAGCTAGGGCGGTTACACAGAGAAACCCTGTCTCCAAACCAAATTTAAAAAGAGAATTTTATAAAATTATTTTGATCTTATTCACTTTCTACTCCTCTGGCTAACTCTTCCCAGATCCACCTGGTTTTCCACCTTCTTCCTTCTTTGTCTTCCTCCATGGTTGAGTTTTAAGAGTTCTTCACATATTTTGGATTACAACACTTTTATCTTTGTTTTATTTTGTTCTTTGCTGGCCTTGATCTTATAGCAGTCCTCAGGTATCTGTCTTCAGCTGCTGAGATTATATGCATGTGCTGTCACACCTGGACTACATCATAAACCTTCCAGAGTCCTCTTTTGAAAATAGTTTTGCTCAGTTGGTATTTTGTCATTTCACGGAGGACATTTGTCATCATAGTGAAGTGCCTTTGGTGTTGTAGAGATTTGAGAAAGTCAGCACCATGCTCGAGACCATTTAGAATTTCTCCTGTGTTACTTCTGGGAGTTGCGTACTTCTCATTTCGGTCTATGACATTTTCAGTTAGTTTTTCTGAGGGTGTAAGACCCCCCAAGATTGTTTTGCATGCCAAGCACCACTTGTCAAAATCTGTATCTCTATTCCATTGCCTTTGTTCTTCTGACTGTATTTATATGAGTTTGTTCCTGGGCTTTCTGAATTATTTCATTAATCTCTTACTTTCTTTTCTATTACCACTCTGTTTTGATTTCTGTAGTCTTATTTATTTATTTATTTATTTATTTATTGTTCGGTTTTTCGAGACAGTCCTGGAACTCAACTTTGTAGACCAGGGTGGCCTCAAACTCATAGAGATCCATCTGCCTCTGTCAAAGGCATGCACCACCATGTCTGGTTGATTTCAGTAGTTTTAGAAGAAGTCTTTAAAACAGATAGAATCATTTCTCCAAACTTTTTGTCCCTCTTTTAAATTTAATATATTTTAATATCAAGCTTATAGGAATAGCACAGAGGACAGACAGCATTAAAAGCTCCTACTTGCTTATAGGAAAACTCAGAAAACCATAGTGAATGGATGGAATGTTCTGTATGATGAAAATGCGATAAACATTTAATTTGTCAGTAAGAAATTTTTTACTTTTAATTAAAAACATAAATTTATGATGTGTTTGCATGCATGCTCATTCATATGTGCACCAATATGTTCTTGCATCTGAGTGGAATGGCGCATGTGTGGAAGTCAGAGAACAGCTTCAGGGAACTGACCATGTAAACTCAGGCTGGTCTCAGAGTTCCAGAGATCAGATTTCTTCTGCTTCCCGACTGCTGGGATTAAAGACATGTGCTACCATGCCTAACCCAAATCAGAACATTCCATCCATATAACTTTTAATATATTTTTATTATTTTATGATTTTGTATATGCATATTATGTATTTTGATCATACTCGCCCCCAGTTCCTCCCAGATGCATTCCCCCAACTTCATATTTTCCCTTCCCCTCTGTTTTTTTGAGATGGGCAATTTATATATAGGCTGGACTGTCCTAGAACTCAGAGTGATCCACCTGCCTCTGCTGCAATTAAAGACTTACACAACCACATCCTGTCTTTTAAAAACTAACTCATGGGGTCCAATAATTTGTGCTGCTCATAAACTCAAGGATGTTGGGTCTGGCTCATCTGTTGGAGGGTGGTCTTAGGGGCTCTGTTACTGTGAAGAGACACCATGACCATAGCAACTCTTATAAAGGAAAACACTTAATTGGGGCTGGCTCACAGTTTCATTACCTTTATGGTGCTGTGCAGCAGACATGGTGCTGGAGAAGTTGAGAGTTCCACATCTTGATTCACAGGTAGCAGAAGCAACTGTGTGTCACACTGAGTGTAGCTTGACCATGAGACCTTAATGTATCGCCCCCCCCCCAATACAGTGAGACACTTCCTCCAACAAGACCACACCTCCTAATACTGCCACTTCCTATGGGGGCCATTTTGTTTCAAACCACTCGTCTTAAAAAGAAAAAAAAAAAAAGCCCTGATCAAAAGTATTAGATTCTTAATTCTTCTATAACTCCAGTTTTCTGAGTATCTGGCATATGGAAACAGTTTAGTTGTTTATAAAAAAATGTTAAAAATATCATTATTAAATAAGATTTTTATGTTTTTCACAATTTATGTGGCATTTAAAACTGTCCCAATACACTGATGAAAATTATGTGAGGATATTGTTAAAGCCAACATCTTATTAATGTTTTTATTAGCATATACTAATTAAATAATAGGTTTCATTATAACATTTTTATACATGTACATAATATATTTAGATTACATTTATTTCCCATTACTCTCTTGTTACTCTTTCCCACAAATCCTCTTTTGACCCAGTGGATTTCACTGGGGTTGTTTACAGGAGTGGGTGAGAGTTTGTTTAGAGGAGCATGGGCACTTTAGCAGTGGCTGCATCACTGCAGAAAGTGTCTCCATCTTCATCTGACCATAGTGTAATTCCTCAGGAAGAGCATGGCCCCTTGGTCCCCTCCCTGTCCATGTCAAGATGTTGGTGGTCCCTTGTGGTGGCAGTCATGTGTAGGTAATCCTAGCTGTTATGAGCTCAAGAGTTCATCAGCCATCCATGCAGAGACATCTGCATCCCTTGTATCTTATGCTCCTCCAGCTCCTTGAGACTTCTCCTAGCACTGGAGGTAGTTCTGCTTACGGCTGAGTATTTAACAGTTATCCATTCTCTGTTCTTGGAGTGTTCTTTATAGTCACTGTTGACAAGTTGCTGAAAGAAGCTGCTCTGTCTAAAGCCAACAGCACCACTATTTTGTGGGTTATAATCACAATTTTTGATGGGCAGGCACATCATGTTTGTTAGTGACATCTTGCCCAGAAAGTCCTAAAACCTCTAACCGTGGCCTTTTGACTGGGTTTACAGTACCAGGTACACATTGTGTCTTGTGAAGTTTATTACTTCCATAATAGTTCCATTGTTGTACCAGTGGTGGTTTTATATACCAGGGTATTTTTGCACAAACATTTAAAAATATTTTATTTCTTAATTACCAGGTATCAGATTTCTGTATAATTTTCATAGATAGTTTTGGTTGATCTCTGGTCACTCACCCTTCCCCTGCATTTCTGATCAATCCCTGTTTTTAGATAGGACCTGAGTCTGCAGATCCTCAGGTCAGCCTGGAACTTGTAAACTTCCTTCCTTGGTCTTCCAAGGACTGAGATTACCGTGTGAATGAACCACCATCTGGCTTAGTCAGTATTAAATCTGATGTAGCTTTAAAAACTCCCTGTAGAGAAGTTTACTAGAATGGTTGAGTAAAATGTTACAGATAAGAAGAGAATATTGAAAAGGTACAACTAAGCTTCTTATATATGATTTGTACTAAAATAAACTAGATTTATTTTTTTGTACCAGTAAACATCGTGTGCTCATGCTCTTATAATATATGCTTTTTAAAAAGTGGATATAGAGTTTATTAAGTGATATGGCTTGGAACTCATGGAGATTCCCCCTGCTTCTGCCTCCTGAGTGTGGGATTAAAGGCATACACCACCGAACCTGAGTTTGTATAACTTAATCTGACCTCAAATTTACTAAGTAGCTGACAATGACCTCCCAAGTGCTGAAATTACAGACATGTGCCATCATGCCCAAAAGGCATTTTTTTTTGTTTTTATTTTTAAAAGACAGAGCATTACTCTGTAGACTAGGTTGGCCTCAAGCTTACAAAAGTCTGCCTGCCTCTCTGCTTCTGAGTGCTGGGCTTAAAGGCCTATACCACGACACTATTTTGTTTTACTATTTTCTTAATCCAGTGTCTCACTGTTTATCTGAGACCGACATGCTACTCTCTAGACTAAGTCCATGAAACTCAGTATATAGATTACACTTGCCTTGAACTCTTGACAGTCTTCCTCCTTCTGCTCCCAGGTTCTGGGATTACAGGCATTTATCACCGACTCAGCTTCAAACTGAGTGATGATATAGCTATTTGGGGTTTTACATGATGACTATAAAGTATTTGTCGTAGGCTTAGGATTTCCCCCCTAAGTTTACAGTAGTTAGGATTTTAAAAAGGTCTGCAAGCAGTTCTATATTCAGCCAAATGATTTATTAGCTAGTATTTATCAATATTTGATTTTCTTTATCTGATTAATATATTTTATTTGATCTTTAAGTTAGAAGGTAGTTCACGGCTATCATTTGGTCCTCCTCACGGTTAGAATAATATTCATTCATTTGTCCTTTTTTTATTCATTGGCAGGTCTTACTATGTAACCCAGGCTGGGTGTGGAGTCCTGCCTCTCTGCCTCCTAGGTGCTGGGATGACAGGCATTCATGCTGACTTTGTGTTTTGGCATTTCTGTCTTGTTTGATGCATGTGGACAGCATCTTGTATAGAATCTTTACAGAGGGATTCTACAGGCTTCAAGTAAAGTCTTGTGAGAGCTCACATGATACCTTGCTGAACAACTGGAGAATGAGGTTTCTGTAATTCTATATCCACAGAATGTAACACTTGCCTTTGAAAGGTGGTAATGAATTGGTAGCTAATTTAAAGGAGAGCTTTCTTTGTTTCTTTGTTTCTCTCTTTTGAGGGGGCCTTTGAGACAGGGTTTCTATGTGTATTCCTTGCTGTCCTCAGACTTGCTCTGTAAACCAGGCTGGCCTGGAACTCCCAGAGATCCGCCTGCTCCTGCCTCCTGTGCTCTGGGATTAAAGGTATGTGCCTCAATACTCAGTTTAAAGGAACGTTTTCATGGTGAGGTGAAGACTTTTTTTCTTTGATTTTGTTTTCTTTAATGTTTTCATTGATTACTTAGATATGTGGTTCTCAACCTATGGGTCGAGACCCCTTGGGACAATCGAACAACCTTTCACAGGGGTCATATAAGACCATCAGAAATATCAGTAGCAAAATTACAGTTATGAAGTAGCAACAAAAGTAATTTTATTGTTGGGGGCACCCCAGCATGGGGAGTGTAGTAAAGGTCATAGCATTCAGAAGGTTGAGAATATTCAGTGGTTACATGAGAAATTGCCACATGCAGTGTCTGATAGATGCATTTCTTCCCAGGCACTGAGTATCGCAGCCTTCCTATTCACACTACATACGCTACACTAGCTCTTGCTTCAGTATAAGTTGAGTGGTCAGAAAGCTTTTAAGGAAAGAAAGGCTCTTTCTAATAACTTACTTTTAGTGAACATTTCATATCTGGAAAAGGGCTTCTTTAGGTAAGTTGTCAGTATTTTAGCACAGGCCCACCACAGGAAAGATAGGAATTGCATGTTCCCAAGACAGTTGTGTAGTGTTGAAGATGTATTATTTCATATTTCATTATAGAACTTTGACTCTCTCTCTCTCTCTCTCTTTGTGTATGTGTGTGTGAGAGGTTTCTCTGTAACTTTGGAGTCTGTCCTGGAACTTTCTCTGTAGACCAGGCTGGCCTCGAACTCACAGAGATCTGCCTGCCTCTGCCTACCGAGTGCTGGGATTAAAGGCCTGTGCCACCACTGTCCAACCTTTATATTTCTTAAAATACTCTAAAAGGGGAAGAATCAGGTCCTGTTCGCATGTTATATGCATATAGTGTCTGGTATGTATTGGTGCTGAATAAATCAGAGTGAATTGCTGAGCAAAAAGACTTTGTTTATCATACTCTCAACAGTGCCAGTGTTATAGTTCCATTTTAATTAAGGGTCAGCCATGGGTAGGAGGTGTCCTGGAGACATTTCTATATGGTTTTGTTTTGTAGTTTGCTCTTGGCATTTTGCAATACTTGTGGGTATGTGGAATCTGAAGATTTGCTTTCACTTGGGTTCACAGAACACTTATTCATTAAAAAAAAATGTTAAGGAAGTATTTATTTTGTTTTATTGTTATAAAATAGTGTCTTGTGTAGCTAGCTCATGGTAGTCTCATTCCTGTGTAGCCAAGGGTGGCCTCGAATTCCTGATTCTGCCAACATTTCTGGCAGGAAGTTTTTTGTTTTTGTTTTTTTAAGACAGGGCTTCTCTGTGTAGCCCTGGCTGTCCTGGAACCCTCTGAAATCAGGCCGATCTCAGACTTACTGAGATCCGACTGCCTCTGCCGACTGAGTGCTAGGATTAAAGGTGTGCGCCACCACTGCCAGGTTTTGGCAGGAAGCTTTCATGTATACTTTTCTGCAGCAGTCCCCTCTAGCATGAACTTTTCAGTGTATGTATAACTTCTTTCTGTAAGTTTGTTTTTTGCCCCCTCTGGTTATAGGGGTGGAAGCTGGTGCCTTGGTGGTGCTAAGCAAATTCATTTTCAATTTTATTTAAAAATTTCATGTGTATGTGTGTTTTGCTTGAATGTATGCAGGTGCATGGTGTGTGCATGGTGTCCTCAGGCCAGAAGGTGCATTGGATTCCCCCAAATCGGAGTTACAGACCATTGTAAGCTGTCATGTGGGTTCTGGGATCAGAAACAAGGTATTCCGCAAGAACTGTCAGAGTTCTTAACCTCTGAGTCAGTTCTCCAGCTCTGGCTAATGCAGTTTTGACCCAGTGACCTGGCAAGAGTGTTTCCTAGGAAATGAGACAAGCTGTGGCACACACCTTTTGTCTCAGCCCGTGGGAGGCAGAGGCAGGCAAATCTTTGTTTGTAGCTAGCTAGTAGACTCTGTCTTTAAAGAGGAAGAAAGAATGTAAGCACTTGAAGTTAATTTATACAACAGAATATAGCCTGTCTACCATTATGGTGAATAATTAATTGACAGTTAGTACATTGGTGCTGTTGTTCAGCTATCATGTGAATCTAGTTTCTAATATTTTATTGTTCAGAAATGGAACTTTACTCATTAGTCAATTGCTTTCTGTCTGTACTCTGGGAATCACCAGTTGACCTTTAGTTGTATTCTGTACATTTCATGTTCATAGACTTATACACTACATAATTGTATAGCTTCCTTTTTTAATGTGCTGTTTCTAAGGTTCATTTATATAGCATAGACAGTTTTTAATTTTTTATTTTTGAGAATTTCATACATGGGTACTGTATTTACATCATTTCCACTACTGTCTCCCCCCTTCAACTTCTCCAGTATCCCCTCCAACTTCCTCTCAAATACATGACCTCTTTATTGTTACACACACACACACACACACACACACACACACACACGAGCGTGCGCACGCGTATATATAAATACAACTTGCTGAGTTCATTTAGTGTTGGTCATATGTATATATATTTAGGACTGACCACTTGCACTTGTTAACATATCAGGAACCTTTGGGCTTGGTATCATCAGGGACCGCATTCCTAGAGAATACTAAGTCTCCTCTTAGCAGTTATTAATTGACGGTAGCTTTTTATTTCTCCCATCTGTATTGGCATGTCTACTGGTATTATCATTCATTATTCAGGTCTTGTTTAGGCAACTGTGTCATTGACGTTTCATGGGTGTGGCCTTCTTGTCATATATAGAAGATTTTACATCACATCAGATGTCCTAGTTCTCCGGCTCTTAAAATCCCTGCGCTCTCTTCTACTTGAGCCTAGGTGTAGGGGTGGTGTTGTAAATGTATCATGGGGATTGGGCACCTCATGGTCAGTTGTTCTCTGTAACAGTCTCCATCAGGCAAGGTCAGTACATGAAAGCTGCAAGTCTAGGCCTGGGCCTGTGGAGATGACTAGGGTAGATGAGGTTCTCAGGACGCCTTAGCCTGTCACCCTGCCTTTTCTTCTGAGTACTGTGGTTACAGGTGTATGTTATCATCCGAGGCTCCCATTCTCTTTCTTGGCTAATGAATACTCCATCTTACGTTCGTACTGTAGCTGATTCATCTGTTGGTAAATATTTGGGCTGTTTCTACTGTGGCTATTATTGTATTATTACAGTTTACGTGCATGTACATTTATTTAAGTACCAGTTTTCAATTTGGAATTCGTACCTAGGAATTGAATACTAGATCAATTACTAATCTGTTTAACTGTTTGAAAAATCACCAAGCTGTTTCCTAAAGCATCAATATTATTTTATTTTTCTATCATCAGTGTGCAAATTTTCCAATTTCACTTATGTTTGACAATACTTGTAATAGTTTAAGTAAAATGCTGCAGGTCCTGGAGGGGCAGCGAGTCCCAGGTAGCAGTCCACAGCTAGGGCAGGTGAGAGCCAGATGGATAGGCACACCATGCAGAGTGAGGTTGGATATTTATTTAGTGGGTTATGGAAGGGAAGGGGGGAAGGGGAGAGGGAAGAGGGAAGAAGGGGAAAGAGCAGAGAGAGGCACAGCTAGGGCGGGTGAGAGACAGACAGATAGGCACACCATGCAGAGTGAGGTTGGATATTTATTTAGTGGGTTATGGAAGGGAAGGGGGAGGGGAGAGGGAAGAGGGAAGAAGGGGGAAGAGCAGAGAGAGAGAGAGAGAGAGAGAGAGAGAAGAAGAAGAAGAAGAAGAAGAAGAAGAAGAAGAGAAGAGAAGTGGTGGGGAGGAGAGGAGCCGTGGCAGCAGCTACCTCTTTGGGAGAGAGACTGAAAAGGAAGGAGCTCAGACTGGAAGCAAGTCCACCAAGGCAGGCTGGGGTGGGGCGTAGGGGGTGGGTGGGGCTTGTCTCTTAAAGGGACAGGACAAACCATTGCACTTGTTGGTTTTAATTTTTTAGCATAGCTATCCTTGTGGATGTGAAATGACACATCATTATTTTTATTTGCATTTGTCCAATGATTAATGATATGCTTGTGTCTCATGTTCTGATCATCTTTTTATTTATTTTATGTAGAAAAAAGATGTTTACTGTTTTTAGTCTAGTAGCTTCCCTTGTCTAATTCTGATTTTTATGTATTTTAGGGTCTAGACTCATACCACATTTCCCAGTTTGTTAATACTTTCTCCATAGATTGTCTTTTTATCACCCCTCCCACTCCTTTTTGTTGTTCTTGTTGCTTTTGGAGACACAAGGTCTTCCTTTTGTAACTGAGAATGACCTGGTATTAATAATGTGGTCCAGACTGCCCTCAAACTCCTTGAGGTCCTCCTGTTTCAGCCTCCCTAGTACTGACTGTATGTGTGTACTGTGCCCTGTTTTTAAATTTTTTTTTTGATATAGATTTTGTTGTTTTTTGAGACAGTTTCACTGTATGGCCCTGCTATCCTGGAACTTGCTTTGTAGACCAGGCTGGCCTCAAACTCAAGAAACATGCCTTTCTCTGCCTCTTGAGTGCTGGGATTAAAAGCATGCGTCACTACCGCCTGACTACAAAAGATTTTAATGAAACATTGTTTATTAGTTTTTTTCACTTACTGAGTTTTAGAAACCATTTTGTGTGTGTGTGTGGTGGGGGGCATAATGTGTGCCATTATACACACATGGAGGTCAATGTGCCATTATACACACGTGGAGGTCAATGTGCCGTCATCCACACATGGAGGTCAATGTGCCGTCATACACACGTGGAGGTCAGTGTGCCGTCATACACACGTGGAGGTCAGTGTGCCGTCATCCACACGTGGAGGTCAATGTGCCGTCATCCACACGTGGAGGTCAATGTGCCGTCATCCACACGTGGAGATCAATGTGCCATCATCCACACGTGGAGGTCAATGTGTCGTCATCCACACGTGGAGGTCAATGTGCCGTCATCCACACGTGGAGGTCAATGTGCCCTCATACACACGTGCAGGTCAGTGTGCCGTCATCCACACGTGGAGGTCAGTGTGTCGTCATCCACACGTGGAGGTCAGTGTGTCGTCATACACACGTGGAGGTCAGTGTGTCGTCATACACACGTGGAGGTCAGTGTGCCGTCATTCACACGTGGAGGTCAATGTGCCGTCATACACACAAGGAAGGTCAAAGGTTCTTGCAATAGTGGGCGTTCTTTCTACCATGTGGGTCCCAAGGATCAAACTTAGATTTTCAGTCTTAGTGGTCTATGTCTTTACCAGCTGAGTCATTCCCCCCGTCCTTTATTTTTATTTTCATGTATCTTAAGAATCTATTGCTGAACTCATAAGACCCTGGAGATTTACCCTTATGTTTGTGTTTTTGTTTTTGTATTTTCCCCAAGAGCATTTTGGTTTCAGCAGTTATATTAGTTGATCTATTTTGAGTTTATTTTGTGTATGGTGTGTAGTTAGGGATCAAACTTATTTTTTTTTTATTGCGAAAAGAAGAAAAAAAAACATAAACAAAAAACAAGTTTCCACCTCCTCCCAGCCTCCCATTTCCCTTCCCCTCCTCCCACCCTTCTCCCCCTCCCCCCACTCCTCTCCCCCTCCCTCTCCAGTCCACAGAGCAGTCCGGGTTCCCTGCCCTGTGTTAAGTCCTAGGTCCTCTCCGTCCATATCTAAGAAGGTGAACATCCAAACTGGCTAGGCTCCCACAAAGCCAGCACATTAAGTAGGATCAAAACCCCCTGCCATTGTCCTTGGTGTCTCATCAGCCCTCATTGTTCGCCATGTTCAGAGAGTCCGGTTTTATCCCATGCTTTTTCGGTCACAGTCCAGCTGGCCTTGGTGAGCTCCCCGTAGATCAGCTCCTCTGTCTCAGTGGGTGGATGCACGCCTCGTGGTCCCGAATTCTTTGCTCATGTTCTCCCTCTTTCTGCTCCTCCTTGCTAGAGTACTATGCTGCGGTAAAAAACAATGACTTCTCGAATTTTGCATGCAAATGGATGGAAATAGAAAACACTATCCTGAGTGAGGTGTCCCAGACCCAAAAAGATGAATATGGGATGTACTCACTCATAATTGGTTTCTAGCCATAAATAAGGACCACGGAGTCTACAATAGGTGAACCTAAAGAAGCTAAGGAAGGTGAACCGAAGGAAAAACATATAGTTGTCCTCTTCGCTAAGGGAAGTAGACCAAATTTCCGGGGAGAAAATGGGATCTTGGGGGGGGGGGGTGGGATGGGGGTAAGGGGAGATGGGGAGAGAAAAGGTAGAAGGGAAGGAGGGGGGACCTGGGAAACGGGAGAATTGGGATAAAGGAAAGGTGGATAGGGGAGCACGGAACCACAATTCTTAGTTAAGGGAGCCACTTTAGGGTGGGCAAGCGACTTGACCCTAGAGGGGCTCCCTAGTGCCCAAGATGAGGTTCCCAGTTAGTTCCTTGGGCAGCTGAGGAGTGGGAACCTGAAATGACCCTATCCTAGAGCAATACTGACGAATATCTTGCATATCATCATAGAATCTTCATCTGGTGATGGATAGAGATCGAGACAGTGACCCACACAGGAGCACTGGACTGAGCTCCCAAGGTCCCAAGGAGGAGCAAACTTATTTTTGGTCAGGAGGGATTGGCCATTCAATTGCCTTAGCAACATTTCCTAAAGAGATTGTTTTTTTAGATGAGTAGACTTTGTATGAACATTGTTGTGTCTATTAACATGTATTACCTGTAATTCACTTAAGAAAGAGCTGTCTGTATGTGAAAGTCTTAAGGGCCATTGTGCGGCTTTTGTTGGGAGATAAGCTTTTGTAATACTTAAGTGTGAAATTAGTTTAATAACTGAAATAATATAAATGGTTAAAATGTTATGATTTTTATTTAGACCTTTGTGCCTTTATAAGATATGTTTAATTTGCACATTGATTTTTATTGTGGTGGAAGTAATCCTAGTGTTCTTTTCTGGCTTACTTAGCATTAATTTGCTTTCCTATATTGACTTCCCTCTTTCCCCCAGTTCAAACTTCTCTCACTTTCTCCTGCAAATTCCTTGCACATTTTATTTGCCTGGGTCCTGCAATTACCCCAGGTTATAAGCTTACAGTTAAAGTTTTGGAACCATAGACAACATGTGGTATTTGTCAAACATATTTATCCTTTTGGGTCTAGGTTACCTTATTATGATCTTTTCTGTTTCATCTGTTTACTTGTAAAATCATGATTTAATTTTTTTTACATCTAAATAGTATTCCATAGTGTGTATGTATCACATTTTCATTATACATCTTCTGTTTATGGACATTTAGTTTTTTCCCATTTCCTCAGTCTTGTGACTAGTGTGGGGATGAACATGGTTGAGTGTCTGTGGAAAAGGATTTCAAGTCCTTGGTCCTTTGGGCCAATGGGTGGTGTGTCTGGGGCATATAGTAGATTTACTTTTAGCTCTTTGAGAGTTCTCTACACTGATTTCCGGAGTGGCTACACAAGTTTGCAGTCCTCTCAGCAGTGAATGGAGGTTCTGTTTTCCCCATATCCTTTACAGCATTTGTTTTATTGATTTTTAGCCATTGTTTTTTTGACAAAAGATGAATTCTCCAAGGTTGCTTTGATTGGCACTTCCCTAATTGCTAAGGATGATAAACAATTTTTTAGCTATTTCCTAGCCACTTTTATTTCTTCTTTTGAGAACGCTGTTCAGACATATAGCCCACGTTCTGAATGGGTGGTTTGCTTTGTTTTTTTGAGACTGGGTATCACTAGGTAGCTCTGACTGGCCTGGAACTTCCTATAGTAGATCATGATGGCCTTGAATTTAGAGAGCCACCTGTTTCTGCTCCTTGGGTGATGAGATTAAAGGTGCATAATAGCACACCTGTCTCCTTTTTCTTTTTTTTTTAAGCAGTAGAATATCGTTTATTCTTTGAAAATTTTATGCATGTAACAATGCACCTTGACCATATGTATACCAACTTTCTCACCTACTCCCTTCAGAAACAGGGTGGAGGTTGTCCCCTCCACCCTGTTACTTCCCCAGGTACCTCTTTCCCCCTAATCTCCCCTTTTTTGATAAAGGAACCATTGAGTTCAATTAGCGCTTCCTGCTATAATGTTTACTGATTTTGTTGACTTGATTCTGCGCAGGTCTTGTCAGGTATTCATAGCTATGGTGAGTATGTGCAAGGGCCATGTCTTGTCCAGCAGACAGTATTTCAAAGCACCCTTCCCATCCTCTGGGTCTTACATTCCTTATCTACTCTTCTGCTTTGTTCTCTGAGACTGGGTGTGAGGAAGAAGTTGATAAAGTTGTCCAATTTAGTGCTGAGCACTCAATAGACATTCACTCTCTTGAGGAGTTTGCCTTAACTGCTGACCACTATAGAAGGAAGCCTCCTGGCCTTGTTGGGGGCGGCACCAATCTGTGGGTAAAAGCATAAATGGGGGCTTAAAGTCTGAGGGTAAAGAAGTCTACTCACAGTAGGTTCCATCTATCCATGTTTTTTATTCTCTCTTCAATCCATCATTTCTCGTTGTTCCACCTTGTTTTCCCTTGTTCTCCCTGTTACAAACATTCCCAGTTGTATATATCCTTAGAGCCGGCAATCCTCAGCACTAGCAGGTGTCAGCGCCAGAATACTTTTGCCCCCACAGAAAATACACATACAGGGGGCTAGAGAGATGGCTCAGTGGTTAAGAGCATTGCCTGCTCTTCCAGAGGTCCTGAGTTCAATTCCCAGCAACCACATGGTGGCTTACAACCATCTGTAATGAGGTCTGGCGCCCTCTTCTGGGGTGCGGGCATACAAGGAGGCAGAATGTTGTATACATAAAAAAAAAAAAAAAAAAAAGAAAATACACATACACACACACACACATACACACACACACACACACATACACCCATGGGAGTGGCTAGTACACATCCAGTGAACTCCTTAATGGAGAATGTTTAAGGAAGGATTTAAATTATCAAGGAATTCTAGAGGGGAAGGCTAGTGCTCTATGCTACATTCTTAGATGGTTAGTAAAGGGATAAATGGTTTATTTTCAGTAAAATTATGAATAGGGTACGAATTGTATTTTAAATCAGCGTGCTGCTTCTTTTCTCCCCATATACATAGAGGGTACCAGGTAACCAGGCAACCTACATAAACAATCGGGGAGAAGCTGATGGTTCTTGATCAGATAGTTTCTAAGGACCTAGGTCTGGAGTTTTGCTCTAGGCAGTAGAAGTAGAAACAAAGAACAAGGGACCCAGGCCTCTAAATTATCCGTTCTGAGGTTTGCTGTTATCAGCTGATCTTGTCGTGGACGTTGTGGGTCTGTGGCCCAGATCCCTCCTGCTGTCCTTGAGAGTAAAACACAAGTCGTAAATTTCCTAAACTAAAACCATCAGTAAACCAAGGTGAAAGTGAGCATAAGGAGTTAAGAATCGTCTGAGTGGAGTAAAACCAGAGCAGCAACTTGGGCAGTAGTAATTCTATATCCTTGGAGATCTGTGGATATCTTAAATGAATGCTCTTGCCCGGACCCTAAGCGCTGACCAAATGCCTGCTGATAAAGATAATTGCAGAAAGGCAGATCTCTGGCTTTCCTAGGAGAGAGGAACAAGATCTGGCAGTGGGAAACTGTTTTCACATGTAGCCCAAAGGCATAGGAAGCAGTTCTGAACTGTGGCAGTTAATCCCCAAATATGTAATAGAAAGGGAGTTCAGCTACAGCCAAACATCCACAACAAATGACAGCTACTTACTCACAAAGCAATAACGCCAAAAGCCTTGCCTTTTGGATTAGCCTTTACCTGATCCTTTGGTTTTGATAAATCACTCATGAAAAAGATGACTGAGCAATTCCTGTATAATGTTGTGACTTGTACATAATTGAGGACTGTATTTCATTATGGCAGAAAAGAAATTGTGCCAGGAGCGTGAGATGGTGGTCATACTGACACTGTGGCCAGGAAGTAGATAGAGATAACTAAATGTTGGTGCTCAACTTGCTTTCTCATTTTTAAAAAATATTTATTTATTTATTATATATACAATATTCTGTCTGTGTGTATGCCTGCAGGCCAGAAGAGGGCACCAGACCCCATTACAAATGTAATGGTTGCTGGGAGTTGAACTCATGATCTTTGGAAGAGCAGGCAATGCTTTTAACTTCTGAGCCATCTCACCAGCCCCTTGCTTTCTCATTCTTACTGTGTCTGAAACCTCAGTCTGTGAATGGTGCTATCATCAGGTTGTCTTTTTCTCTCAGTTAAACCATATAGAAATCCCCAAAGGGTTATCTTTCAGTTGATTCTAGATCATCACACTCACAGATGTAAGTTATAGTTTATAAGTTAGTTTGTAATAATTTGATTTGCAGCACTGTTATTGTGGTGGTTTAAGAACTTTACACCCAGAGTTCCAATACCTCATTTCTCTCAGTGTGAAGATTGTACACCAGTATTTTTCTTGGAGTAGATAGTGGAGTTCAGTGTTGTTAAACCCAGGAAATCTATGCATGCATAGTGTGCTTGAAACCTGTTTTCTATAGAGTATGTTATTCTTTCTGGGACTGACCAAATACTGGAAGGAAGCACCTTTAGGGAGAAGAACTTTTTTTTTTTTTGGTTCATAGTCTAAGGGATTTTGGTCCATCACAGTGGGAAAGGCACAGTGGCCAAGGGCAACTCACCCTGAGAGATGGGTACCTGAGGGCAGTGTCATATTGCGATAGCAGGCATGGAAGCAAAGAGTTAGACCTGAGAAGGAGGTACATAATCTTCTGACTTCTAATAGCCTCTGTCCACTAACAAGGGGTTACTTCCCACGAGCTCAATAACTTTCCAAAATAGTTCCAAAATTTCCAAAACTGCAAAGCTCAGTAAACTGGTGTAGAACTCTGCTTACATTACTGATGGAGGGGTGCTCTAAGTTAAAAAAGCAGCACAAGGGAGACAAAGACCGATGCCATGCGATGGAGTTCACATGGAGGGGTTTTTACTAGGGGAAAGGGAACATACAAAGAGAGAAGGGGAGGAGACTGACCTCTGGTGACAGGAACAGCAGAAGAGAAGAGAAAGACTGAGTGGGGGGGGGAGAAAGAGAAGGGGAGAGAGACAGAGAGACAGGCAAAGAAGCAGAAAGAGCGAGAGGAAGGAACAGATAGAGGAAGAGACGGGAGGTGGGCATAGTGAATGTGCACAGGAGGTGCTCTTAGTAGCTGCAGCTGAGGATGTATCCGTTCAGAACCCCAAGGGCAGGCCAGTACAGAAGCCTGAATACTAACAAGACGTCTTAAAAATTCAACCTTGAACTGGTGGTACGCACCTTTCATTCCAGCACTCAGATCCGCCTGCCTCTGCCTCCTGAGTGCTGGGATGAAAGGTGTGTGCCACCACTGCCCAGCCTTTTATAGTTTTAAAAAGTTGATATTCATTCAAAATGAATATCAATAAGATTATGAAAAGGGAAAAACAGCTGATTTTCACAAATTAGGGTTTGATAATAGTTGAGGGTGTTAATCTTCCTGATTTCTTGTGGGGTTTTCTGTATTAGTTTGTACTATTTAATTCTCAGATGTTATTAACATTTTTGACATAATGTTGGTATGTATTAAGTACTAGATATTTTTCAGAGAAAAAGCTGTTTATTCACATTCTCCACTTTTAAAATAGTGTCTTTGCAGCAGAATGATTCCTGCTGCTATTATTTGACAATGCTGTAATTTCCTCTGTCTGTAAATAATATGTAGAGATCTTCCTCCCTACTTTGTTTGATCAGGAAGAAGTCAAAATTACCAGTATGCCAGAAGACCTTAGTGACTCAAAGATGATATTCTGTGTCTCATTTCCTGGGGATGATTGTAAGACTCAGTCAGGTTCGAATCCCTTGCAGACTACTGTTAAGGATAGTACTAATGCAGTAAGTACCCCCTAACTTACTCTGTCTCTGTCTGGTCACTTCGTGCCCCCGCCCCCATCATACATACACACAGTTCTTCTTGCCTTGGAGACAGGATGTTGCTATATATCAGGCTTACCTTGAACTCATGCTTAGGGCCTTGGGAGTTACGGGAGTACATACAGGCCTTCATTACCATGTCCAGAATAATAGTTGATCTAGCTATCACAAGGCTTGATACAAAGTGGCCAGCTTTGCTGAAGTCAATTCCTGGCCATGCCCCATTCCTGGACTGAGCCAATGGACCTGTTCTGGAAATTCTTGCCCATGTTGGAAGGCAGGGAGATAGGAACCAGGTGCAGGCACAGTGAGGAGAACAAATCACTGGGTAGTTGTTGGTTGTTTTTATTCTTTATTCTTTACTATTTATTTATCTACTTATTTATTTATCTATCTATTTATTTGTTTATTTTACTTTTTGGGGGTTGGGGGGCTGCCACTCAGCTCCTAAATAAATCGTGCAGAGGATTATTCTTAGTTGTGAATGCCTGACCTTAACTTGGCTTGTTTCTTGCCAGTTTTCCTTAACTTAAACTATCCATACTACCTTTTGCCTCTGGACTTTTTCATTTTCCTAGTTCTGTATATTTTATTTTCACTCTTACTCCTTGATTGGCTGGGTGGCTTGATGGCTGGCCCCTGATGTCTTCTCCTCTTCGTCAGTTCCCCTTCTATTTATCCTCTCTGCCTGCTATCCCTGTGTCCTTGCTCCTGCCTTGCTCTTGGCCATTCAGCACTTTATTAGACCATCAGGTGTTTAAGACAGGCAAAGAACCACAGCTTTATAGAGTTAACAAATGTAGCAGAAACAAAAGCAACACATATTTACATCATTAAACAAATGTTCCATAGCATAAACAAGAGTAACACACCTTAAAATAATAGTCCCAATATTTCCCCTCTTTTTCTTTCTAAACAAAAATGTAAAGTTTTTACTTTAACATAGTAAGACTGTATACAGTAAGAACAATTATCAAGTAAAGATTACATTCACAATGTACTGATTTGCAGTTCATTTGTGTCAGGTAAATTTAAACTCCATAATCTATTATATTTTAGTAACCCTATAATTTTTTACCTAACTTACTTTCTATCATATCTAAGGAAAACTGCAACTATGCTATCTAGTTTTCAACTCTATCAAAGGCACCAGAAGGTTATAATATTATTTAGGTAAACAAAAGTGCATTGCAAACAACTCTAGAAATGACAGATATATCTGACTGCTTGGACAGTTACCCAGAGTTCCTTTGCAATGTTGGGGCATCCATCTTAAGCCTACAGGCCCATAGTATCTGAAGCAGGAAATTTGAAAGACTGTTCTGTCTGTGTCCTGAAGAATATCTGACAGTTTCTTCTGGGAAGCAGGAACTCTGAAGGACCGGATTCTCGTCTTGTTCTGGCAAGGATCAGGGGTCACTTTTCTGTGGGTCCTGCGTGTACAGACAAGAACAGCTTCTTGCCCAAATGGCTAGCCTTGCCACATTGATAGCAAACTCCCTAAGGAGTTTCTTCAATGTCATCTCTGAAGTAAATTGGTGCTGCCAGGAGAAGATGTCTCATTGCCATGAAAAGCCCTAAATTAACAAAGCATTTTAAATACAAACACCATATTCTGTAGGTGTTTGAAAGGCTTGAAGACCATCTGTCTAAGATATATCTTCATATGATCTGTAAAGCATACCTAGCATATCTACAAATTTGATTGTTATAGATGACTACTGACCTGTTTCTTTTTTTTTCAAATATTTATTTATTATGTATAGAATATTCTTTCTGTGTGTGATGCCTGAAGGCCAGAAGAGGGCACCTCATTACCGATGGTTGTGAGCCACCATGTGGTTGCTGGGAATTGAACTCAGGACCTTTGGAAGAGCAGGCAATACTCTTAACCGCTGAGCCATCCCTCCAGCCCGTGACCTGTTTCTTGATTACCTTAAATAATTCATCATAATAGCTTTCAAACACTAAAATTTTACCTTACATTTTTTAAATAAATTGCCTAGGTAAATAAGAGCAGAAACATATATACAATATTGTGTAACAAAAATAACCTTAATTGATATCAATATACAAAAATCATTTAAACAATAGTAGAAACTGTCTGTCTTAACAAAAATGACCTTAAATTTGTATCGATATAAAAAAGTCCTTTTCTTTCTTAAAAGACTTATTTATTGTATATACAGTGTTCTGCAGGCCAGAAGAGGGCACCAGATTTCATTACAGATGGTCGTGAGTCAACATGTGGTTGCTGGGAATTGAACTCAGGAACTTTAAGAAGAGCAGGCAGTGCTCTTAACCACTGAGCCTTCTCTCCAGCCCATATACAAAAGTCCTTTAAACAGGAGCAAAAACATAGATACAGTGTAGCAAAATTCACTTTGAGTTTGTATCCATATGTAGCAGGATTAATATAATCCCAGAGACAGATACTGGGGTTCAACCTGAAGGTCAGAAAAGCAAAACAGCCAGCCACTAGCTATTGCCTCTACCTCAGCCTGAAAATGGTAATCCTGCCTCCAGGAATCTTCAGAATGAGACTGTGTCCTCTCTAGGACTGGGATTAAAAGCATGTTTCACCACTGTCCTGTTTCTATGGCAAACTAGTGTGGCTACTGAGATTAAAGGTGTGTGTCACCGGCTGGGCAGTGGTGGTGCACACCTTTAATCCCAGTGCTTGGGAGGCAGAGGCAGGCGGATCTCTGTGAGTTGGAAGCCAGCCTGGTCTACAAGAGCTAGTTCCAGGACAAGCTCCAAAGCCACAGAGAAACCCTGTCTTGAAAAAAGACGACTACCACCACCACCACCACCACCACCACCACCACCACAAAACGATGTGTCACCACTGCCTGGTCTATAAAGCTGATCAGTGGGGCTGTTTTACTATCTGACCTTCAGGCAAGCTTTATTTATTAAAACACAAATGAAATATTACTACATCCATATACCAAAATTCATGCCAAGGCAAAATATCTGGAATAATAGTTTTTTTAAAATCCTATTTTCCCTTAAATTATAACAAATAACCATAACCTACAAAATAACCAAAGACCACCCACACCCCATTTTCTCTTGGGAATGTGGGTGCAGACCTCTCTATACTGCTTCCTGCTGGCTGTGAGCTATATACAATTTTCTTTGTAACTTTTTGTATTTTTTACATTTAGCCCATTGAGAGAAAAATTTTAAAGGATCTTGAGTTTTGAATTTGCCAGATTTGCTGCTGCGTCAACACGGACTGAAAGTCCATTGTCTTGTCTCAGGAGGACACGTATAGGCTCATCTCTCTAGCTTTGCAGGTTTGCATCTGGCTCACCACTGCCTGCTCTGCTTTTTTTCTTTTGTTTGTCTGGTCCCTCTGTGACTAATCTCACTTCTCAACCTCAGGGAGAAGGCTTTCCTGGCTCCCCTGTGGTTTCTACCAGTTTGTTCTTGCACTGACCACAGTGTTTCTGACATTTAATCTCTGTTTTTCACCTCCATGGACTTGGAAATCTCTCAGACATAGCCTGAGACTTCTTCATTGTCCCCATGTCTAGCAGAGTGTGGTTCAGCATTGGTTTTGATTTATTAATTACCAGAATAAAAATAAAAATATCTGTACTGCTATTGTTATGCCCAGATCATGGAGTTCTCCAAAACCAACTAGGAGACTGAGGCCAGTATGTAAAAGCAAAGAGCCTTTATTCTTACACAAGTTTGCAAACTCAGACTCTCAGGATATATTGGAGTGATAGGAGAGCCCTGAACTCAATTAGGGTTGGGTTCTTATAGTAGCAAAGGGTGGGGGTGAGGGGTTTCTAAGGTTCAGGACCCCTGATTGGCTGACATTTGTCTAGGGGTGTTCTAGTGAAAAGTGATGGGTATGTGATGGCAGGTGATCCTATCTTCAGTGGTTGGAATGTTAGGAATTTACTTTGGATGGTCTGTTCCTGGGTAGTCTCAGTTTGTGGTCTTTCTTGGGATGGCTGGGTCTTACATTATAGGGTATAGACTGATGGATGTGGGCTAGATCACACTTATAGATGTTATTATGTGAGAATTGCTTTAAAATGGGCACTGTTTTATATAAAAAAACCCCTGTTCTTAAAAATGTTTGAAAAATGAGTTTGAAAAAATAAGATGGTTTAGAATCATTGAATCAGCATGTTTTCCTGATGACGTGAGAAATCTGAGAGACCAGTACCATGATTTTTTTTTAAACCAGATTTGAAGCAAACATTAATTACATACTGGCCAGGATGATGGATTCTGGCCAGGTCCATCTGGGTGTTATCATTTATAAGGTGGTGACCTGAGGCTAGTCCAGTGAGGGGCAGAGGCAGGTCACCCCAGGCTTCGGCAAGCCCCCTTGGTGGGTGGGAGACCGTGGCAGGTGAGAGACAAACAGAGCTGGGTTATTTATGTCAGAATGACAGTGTGAGTATGAAAGGCAGTGAGAGAGAAAGTTGATCACTTGTATTTGTCCTCACACCTTTATAATGTGTAGATACACACCTTAATAACAAGCATTTGTATATCTTTAAACACTTTTTATTTAGAACATGTTAAGAAGTTGTACTGAAATTTGTTTTTTGAGGCTGTCGTTTTAAACTGAAAAAAATCAGCTGTCAAACAGTATCAGAGATCTTTGAGAAGGATAAAATTTTACTTGAGTTATTGGTTAAAAATGATGGAGGACTTACCGTATTGGATACCTAGATCCGCTTCTCAGCGTCCTCCATGGACATTAGGACAGTATTTGTCTTCTGCTGTTAGAAGCAGGGCCTGCCAGGCTCCAGAAGATCCTGTGGGTTAGGAAATCTGTAGGAAGACAATGTTATGGTTTAAGTAAACTGCTGCAGGTCCTTGAGTGGTGGCAGTGGGCAGTGGGTCCTGAGACCATGCCACAGGTCCCAGAAATGGCGGCAGGCAGCGGGCTGTGGGTCCCGAGAGCAGCCAGTCCCGGGCAGGGAGTTGTGTGGTGGGTGAGAGACCTCGACTGGGCAGCAAGTCCCACGAGGAGAGACAGATGGATGGGCATGCCATGAGTCAGGGAGCCACGTGGCAGGGAAGAGACAGACAGATAGGCACACCATGCAGAGTGAGGTTGGATATTTATTTAGTGGGTTATGGAGGGGAAAGGAGAGAAGGGGAGAAGAACAGAGAGAGAGAAAGACAGAGAGAAATGGGGGGGGAGGAAGGGGAGAAGGGAGAGACAGAAGCTGCCTCTGGGAGAGAGGAGGGGACAGAGGGACTCAGGCTGGAAGCTAAAGATCATCTTGCCTTGGCAGATGGGGGAGGGAGTGGGTGTAGCTTGTTTCTTAAAGGGATAGAGCAGACCATTACAGACAAGACTATCTTGGCCTGAGCAGCTAGACAAGTTGATTTCATTTGATTCTTTGTTCACGTCTGGAGATCTTCAGTTTAAATGAAAGGCAGTTTTTCCTAGTGGTTAGTGCTTTCACTTGATGAAGCGAATTGTGGATGGACACTGTTCTGTGCCCACTTGTCTACTGTCTTCTTTGGAGAAAATAGAGTGTTGCTGCTAGGAGCCAACCTGTCTCTCCTTTATGAAAAGTCTTTTTAATAATTAAGCATTTAAATGCCATATTCCCCAGATCTCTGAGCATTTGAGGGCTGTTTATCAGGTATAGATACTACAGCATAGAATCTGCTTGGAGAATTGAGTCCAAGCTTCACTGTACTGGTTTTTAACTTAACAGGTAAGATTTAATCTTATGAAAGACAAAGAAGAAATAACTGTTTACAATAGAAGCTTAAGGGTAGAACTGGAAATAGTGGAAAACAGTTTAATATGTTTTAAAGAAGGGTTGGATCACATATATAGTATTTTTGTAAGAGATTTAAAAGTACATACCGATTTGAAATGTGAGATTATTCCTTTCTTAGTCTGGAATGAGACACAATGAACAGACTGTTCAAACCATTTAACGGTAAGTATACATACATTTACACACAGTTGAATTTAAGTTTTATACATATATACACACAGAGTTAAAGCTAATTTATGTTTATATATAAAGTTAACTCAAAAGTCACATGCATGCACACACACAGGAGTTGGGTGAAGTGGATGCTTTGGTGGCCCCTGCCAAAAGCATGCCACTGTGCAAAACACACATGTAGCAAACAGAGTCAGTAAAGGAATTTAGAGAGAAAAACATAAGTAAACTGCAAGGCTAGGCATGGAATACCTCAGTAAAGATGGTGATTTGGTTATCTAACCTGCCATTAGTCAAGATAGCAGGACTTGGTCACCTGCCCTTAGTCAGGATGGTGGCAGTCATGTGTTGTACGGAAGAACCACTTTTTCAGAGCTGTGGCGGGAAACAGATAAAAATAACAAGAGAGACATAAAGGCTACATGAAGTAGACAGGAAAATTGCCCGGTGCCTGCGGCCACGCTCTTAGTCTTGCTGATTACTGTGGGGCCAGCAGCTGTAGTGGTGGCAGAGACAAATAGAAGCAAGAAAGGAGCATTTATAGGAGAGTGGGGATGGGGCTTCCCAGGGAAAGAAAGAGCGAATGGGCATGCGATCCTGGTGGAACACTGGCAGTGTGGAGCATGACTGGTTAGAAACTTTTTAATTTGCCTGTTTGCTGATAGGAATTAGAGAGCTCCCACTTTAGGTGTTATTTGCAAAACAGTGTTCACATAGTTGTACCGCGACAAAGAAATAGAGAGGAGAATTGCATCAAAACAATGTTCACATAGTTGTACCGCGACAAAGAAATAGAGACGGAGAATTGCATCAAAACAATACTCACATAGTTGTACCGCGTCAAAGAAATAGAGACTGAGAATTGCATCAAGCCTGGAGTTCAATACTCTGGGACAACAAAGAATCCATGGGGTTGGGGGACCAAAGGATAACACGTGTCTGATTGTTCAACTAAAACATTCTTTTTGTATAGAACCATAAGATTATCTTACCCTGTTTTCTAACTTATACAGTATATTCCCACTATTATTTAGAGTTCATTCATTTTCATCTCAGAGAGTTTCATAATCTACATAGCTAACAGTCTTGAATTGTCATTGAAAATAAACAATTCTCATCTGTGTGCATCCATACTGGTGGGAGCCTCTGTAGTTTATAACTCAGCATTATCTTCCACTGTTCTAATCCTGACCCACACTCCTGCAGAGCCAAGTCTCTGAAAATAACTGATCCCGTTATTGTCCTGTTTGTGCCCCATTTCCCACAGGCACCCAGCTTGTACCTGGCCGTGCGTGTGTGTGCGTGTGCGTGTGCGTGTGTGCGTGTGTGTGTGTGTGTGTGTGTGTGAGAATCACCCAGTCCCCTGTGAAAGACAGTTCTGGACCTATCTTTCCAATGAGTACCTTTAAGTTTTACATACAGTTACAAGAACCCAACTTACTTAATGCTTTTAACATTTCAGACACAAATAACAAAATTTCATTTTCATTTAGTTCTCAACCTTCCTAATGCTGCGACCCTTTTAGTACAGATCCTCATATTTCTGTAACCCCAAGCATAAAATTTTCTTTTCTACTTCATGACTTTAATTTTGCTACTGTTATAAATCACAATGTAAATATCTGTATTTTCCAATGGTCAAAGGCAACCCCTTGGGGGCCATTCAACCCAAAGGAGTCACAACCCACAAATTGAGAACCCCTAACTTAGAGGAACTGAAGATTGCTTCAGGCAAGTCCTTAAGCCCTTGCTGAAGGTAGGAAATAGGCCATACACTAAAATATGGACAATGCATCAAGACATTTTTAAAATGCATCTAGAAGTGCCATACCGTAAATTTTCTAGGTAACCAAACATCCCATTCCACGCAAGCCAGTGACACTAGGGTTCCCTGAGTCAGCTGGTCTGCTGCAGTCCCTGGAGAGTCAAAGCTCTGAGCCTATCCTTTAGCACCCCCACTTACAACCAGAACTGCAGGAATATGTGCATGGCCTAAGTTCCACAGTCGCCAAAACACCAATTCAACCCTTTTTTTTTTTTTTGTAAATCTGTAGATCTTGTTGGTGAGCAAAAAGGCTGCTGTTCCTCTGGATTAGGGAGTAAAGCTCAAAAAGCTAGTGTGAGGGCAAAGTTAACCTGTAGGTCCCACTTTCCCAAGGTCTGATAAATTCCTGGGCAGGGTCGGGGGTGGTTCATGTGAGGAACAAGCCACGTGTTTTCACTCCCCTAAACAATTTTGTTTGACCCAGATGTGCTCAAGCACGTAGGT
>NW_024545024.1:0-40376 GCF_018167655.1 Microtus oregoni
AGAACCGGCAAGCGCCACCCTCGGGGACCCTTAGCCGCTCTACTGTACCTACACCCTACTCTCCTCTCACTCCGCACTTTTCGAGCTCCCCCGGGGGGTTGAAAAACAGGGGCGCCCCCAGAATGTCTGTATCCAGCCTAAGCACTTTGTCTCCCACCCGACCGCAGGCCAGCGCCCGAGGAGCTGACGGTGGTGCTCGGTCAAGATCGCCCATAACCAGAGCTGCGAGCAGTGCCAGACGCTGGCTGTGCGCTCCTACCGCCTTCATGAGGGCTTCTCCCCATCACCTACCAGCACGACTTGGGTGGGGTGACCCTGCAGGAATAGAGAGAAAAATGGGGAGGGTTGGGGTCCCAGGGTTGGGGCCCCAGGGTCGCCGTCTAACCCTTCCCTCTTGTGGTAGCTCTGCTGCGCCTGAAGGAAACCGAAAACAACAGCTGCGCGATCTTGTCGTCCTACATCCAGCCCGTGTGCTTGCCCATCAGCGCGGCCCCACCCTCGGAGACAGTGCTCTGCGAGGTGGCCGGCTGGGGTCACCAGTTCGAGGGTAAGCACAAGCGTTTGGAGCTGGCTGGAGATTTTTGGCTGAGTGCTCACTTTTCGTAGCCTCCGATGAGCCTGGGTACTCCGTTTCACTGACCTGACAATTTTGAAAAAAACAAAAACCCATGCAGGGGCCCTTGTCTCTGAAGCACGACTTCTCCAGAATCTAGAATTTGCTGTCGAGGTTCCCAAATCCCTTTGGGTTTGTCCTCGTTTGCTTTCTATTGTGACAATAAACACCATGGCCAAAATCAGCATAGGCGGGAAAGACTTTGTTACTTATAAGGATGCATGCAGTCACCATGGAGGGGGTAGGGGGCCCAGAGGCAGGAACTGAGGTAGAGAGCAGGAAGGGACTTGTGGCCTTGCTCTCAGCATCTTGCTTAGCTTTGTGTTTGCTGTTTGTTTGTTTTGTTTTTTTGAGTCAGGATTTCTCTGTAGCTTTGGATCCTGTCCTGAAACTAGCTCTTGTAGACCAGGCTGGCCTCGAACTCAGAGAGATCCTCCTGCCTCTGCCTCCCCAGTGCTGGGTCGACTTCCTTCTTACACAACCCAGACTCACTTGTTCAGGGGTGTCATTGCCCATAGTAGGCTGGGCTCTCTTACATCAATCGTTAATCAAGAAAATGCCCCCATAGACATTTCCAAAGGCCAATCTTAAAAAGGCATCTTCTTCATTGAGGTTCCCGGATGTCATGTGGACAAAAAAGTGACCCAGCTCAGGATTATAGAGAGAATCCAACTTTCTCTTCTCTCTGGGCTCCAAGTTACAAAGGCTTAACTAGGACTTTGTCCCCATGCTGGAGCAATGGGGACAACTATTTTGGGAGCCAGGTTCTGAGACATTGCGTGGGAGAGGGTAAGGGGTGTCTTCCTGTTCATTCTAATCTCGGCTTCTCTGTGGGCCTCAGTTTCCTTGCCTGAGAAATTGTTACCGGCAGGTCCCTACCACTCAGGCTTGCTGTGAGGGAGCCAAGTCAGGGTAGGTGTGGAACTGCCTGGTAGCCCGGCCCATGCAGCAAGCTTAGGTCCTCATTTGCAGGGGCGGAGGAATACGCCGATTTCCTGCAGGAGGCGCAGGTACCCTTCATCTCCCAGGAGCGCTGCTCCAACTCTGACGTGCATGGGGACGCCATCCTGCCCGGAATGCTTTGTGCTGGCTTCCTGGAGGGAGGCACAGACGCCTGCCAGGTCAGCCCTGGGGTCCTGGTTGGTACTTTAACCCTACCTGTCCACCACAGAACAAGAGCGATGAGCTTGCTTGTCCCCCACCCAGGGTGACTCCGGGGGTCCTCTGGTATGTGGAGAAGGGGCTGCAGAGCAACGGCTCACCCTGAGAGGTGTCGTCAGCTGGGGCTCCGGCTGTGGTGACCGCAACAAGCCCGGAGTCTACACAGACGTAGCCTACTACCTGGCTTGGATCAAGGAGCATACAGATTCCTAACTAACCAGGGTTAGTCCTTCCCGCGTGTGTGCCCCTGGAGTGTGAGGGTTGACTATGGTATGATGGACACAGTGGAGATAGTGCCCAGGTAGCATGCGCACAGAAATTCAATAAAGTGCTTTGATAATGTTCCCCAGAATTCCCTCTTGAAACGCCAAGAGAGAAAAATGGTACACCCATTTCCCTCACTGTCTGGGCAAGATTTTAGATCTCTTGTCCAGGCCACCAGGCTTTCTTGGCCTCACTTTGAGCCAATCCCTGTACAAGGAGGTGGCCCATTCTGTTTACACAGTAACAGGTTCTCAGCCTGACACCTGGGGGAGAGTCTGGAGTCAGCGTTCAAGCCCACCTGAGATCAGTAAACTGGACCCTCTAGGCAGAAGGCAGTAGCGAGATGTTTGAAAACTGCAGGTGATTCCACACACAGTCAAAGCTGAAAAGCATTGTTAGGAGTGCTCTAGATTGGGCTGGAGATATGGGTAGTGGTAGCTGAGCATGTGTGATGTCCTGGCTTAAATTCCAGCACCACCTTTTAAAAAAGGGTGTTTGTTTGTTTGTTTTTTTTTTTGAACTTTGAGCCTGGCATGGTGGTGTGAGCTGGTGGCAAGGGCTGTCTGAGGCTACGAGAGCCGGGGTGGGAGCCAGCAATTCATAAGCCTTCGGGGACACCATGACTCTTTAGGTGTGGTTAGAGGGCTCCCTTACAGGACAGGTCTAGCTGTCCAGACTAGCACCTTTCTTGCTCTTAAAAATGTCATTTATTTGTTGATTTCTGGAGACACGTCTTCCCTGTGCTGAGATGGCAGGCCTGCGCCATCTCACCTGGTTTGTGTGGTGCTGGGGGGTCCATCCCAACACTTGGTGCATCATTGGCAGGCACTCTGTCCACGTCACTCAACTGACTGAGCTACAGTCCTAGTCCTTACACCCATCTCTTTTATATGGGGGCTATTTCCCCTTTCGTTTTTGGATACAGCATCTTACTATGTAGCTCTTGGCTAACCTGGGACTTGCTATGTAGAGTAGGCTAGCCTTGAACTTACAGAGATCTATTTGCCTCTGCCTTCTGAGTTCTGGGATTAAGTGTATGCCACTATGTCTGGCCTTTTAAAAGCAAGAAAAAAATTGTGGTTTGTGTGTGTACAATGTGTTTGAGTGTGTCACAGTGTTGTGTGGTAGTCAGGACAACTCTGTGGAGTCTGTGCTCTCCTGCCTTTATGTGGGTTCCAGGGATGATGCTTAGGCCACCAGGCTCACAGGGCAAAGCACCCTTACCTTCTGAGCCATTTATATTAATAGTTTAAAAAGTTATAATTTCAAGATTGTGTGTGTGTTTCTGAGACAGGGTTTCTCTGTGTAGCCCTGACTGCCCTACAACTGGCTTTGTAGACCAGGCTGGCCTCGAACTCACAGAGAATCACCTGCCTCTGCCTCCTGAGTGTTGGGATCAGCTAATTTTAAGATTTTTAGTTAGGTGTTTGTGTGGTTCTATGACTATGAGTGCAGGTGCGCAAGGAGAGCAGAAGGGGGCAGCAGTGAGCTGCTTTACCTCTGTGCTGTGACTTGAACACTAGTCCTCCGTGTGAAAAACAGTTCCTACTAGGTGGTGGTGGCACAAGCTTTTAATCCTAGCACTCAGGCAAAATAATAATAATAATAATTGTTTTTGTTTTTTCTTTTTCAAGACAGGGTTTTTCTGTGTAGCCCTAGCCGTCCTGGAACTTGCTTTGTAGACCACCCTGGCTTTGAACTCACAGATTCGTCTGCCTCAGCCTGGGATTAAAGTGCTGGGATTAAATATGCGCACCACCGTGCCCGCCTTTTTTTTTTTTTTTTATCTTAATGTATGTCTGTGTGAGCTTGCCCAGAGAGGTCAGAGTTAAGGCCCTTGTATGTCAACAAAAAAGCAGTAAGTGCTCTTAACGCCACCCCTCCAGCCCCCCACCCATCTTCCCTTTCCTCCTACACGCTCCGTTTTGAACTGCCCCCCTCCCAACTCCACCGCCCTCACATTCTCCACCTAAAGAGATGTTCTGTGACGTTTGCCCCACGTCACAGCCCCGCCCGGCGAACTTCACGGAGTAGAGCCGGTGTTCTTAGCTCTCGGTCCTGCGGGTCACCTCCTCTAGCGCAAGCGCAAGGAATAGGGGGCGGACTCTGAGCCGAGATGGGTGACTGGAAGGGCTACATCAGCGCGGTACTACGGGACCAGCGCATCGACGATGTGGCCATCGTGGGCCACTCGGACAACCGCTGTGTGTGGGCATCACGACCCGGGGGTCTGCTGGCGGCCATCTCCCCACAGGAGGTGGGTGTGCTCACCGGGCCAGACCGGCACACCTTTCTGCAGACGGGTCTGAGCGTGGCAGGCCGCCGCTGCTGTGTTATCCGTGACTTCCTGCTGGCTGAGGGCGACGGCGTACTGGATGCACGCACCAAGGGGCTGGACGGGCGTGCAATTTGCGTGGGCCACACGCCGCGGGCACTCCTGGTGCTGATGGGCAGACGAGGCGTGCATGGAGGCATCCTTAACAAGACAGTGCACGACCTGATTGGTGGGCTGCGGGAGCAGTGCTCCTAGCTGGACCGCCAGGCCACCCGTGGTGGTAGGAGGACCAGAATAAACCTTGAACGGACAGTTGTGGGTTTATCCTCTTGGTGAATGTGCGAGGACGTGCAAACAAGGAAACTAGTTTATGGGGAGATCCTTGCAGAACAAAGTAATCCTGGTGGGCTTCCAGGTCTCCTGTGCCCTGTCCATTCCTCTTGTGGTAGATGCCTTTGGTCTGGGTGTTATGGTACTGCCCCCAGGTCCCTAAACAAGTCACAGCTGAGAAAGCATACTGGGGTAGCAGGCTCTCAGATTTTACCTCAGGCTTTACTACCATCTTCTCATGGAATTTTCCACATATGTAGGCATAAAAATGAACGAAGTCATTCCCACCCACCCCCCCTCCCCAGCACACACCAGCAGCCAAGGTCTGTGGGGTTTCAGGATGGCGTTGAGTGACCCTCAGTATGTTGGAGATTGGCCCCAGGATACCAGTGGGTACTCAAATCTTAAGATGCTCTTGTATAAAATGACAGTGTTTGCAAAGAATCTACCTATAGCCCCTGGTGTGTGATCTCCAGGTGACTTATATACCTAATACACGTAAAAGCCATGTAGTTACTGTGCTGATTGGGTAAGGAATGCTGAGTTTTAAAAAGGCCCATGTACGATCAGTAAAGACGGAACTTTAAACATTTCTCTCTCAACAGTTGGCAGAATTGGCAGAGGTAAAGCCCAGGTATACGAGGGCTAACTGTATTTCTGCCCCCTGCTTGGCACAAGTATGGGGACTAGGTGACAGGATGTAGCTGACTATTCTCAGAAAAGTTCTAGGGTCCCCAGGCGTCTGCATCCCACCACACACAGAGACCTCCGAGGTGGGTCCACTGCAGGCACATGTGTGAGCATTGTCATTGGGCATGGCCAGTCTTCCTTTTCTTCTGAGGCCCAAAGCCCCCAATAGAAAGCCTTAGCCTACAGGGAAGAAATGTGGTACCCTCACCCACTGACCCTCACTCTGCAAGCCTCACTCCAGGGCACCGGGTGGCAGCCTCCCCCGCTGACCCCCACTCTGCAAGCCTGAGCTCCAGGACCCTGCATGGAAGAGGCAGGACTGTAACGCTCAGGTCTGTTTAAGAGCTGCCTGGCTCATTCCCCAAAGGCATAGGACAGAGGTGGAGGGAGGATCTGTCCTCTGCCCTCTGTGACCAGGGCCAGACCTCGCTTGCCCACAGCTACCATCCTGCCCCGTTTTCCACTGGCCCCAGCAAGCCTCCGCTGGTCACTCACTCCGGAGCACTAATCTTAGGGAGAATGAATGTGGGATTGATGTGGGTGGGTTTACAGAAGCAGGGATACCAGAGTGTGGAGGTGCAGATTCACTTCTGGGGTGGCTCCAGACTGTAGGGAGGGACTTGTGGGAGCTTTAATTACGGATGAGGCTCAGGAAGGCAGGGCCAGTCAGACTCTAAGTGTGCAGGACTGAAGGCTGTTGGTCCAGTGAGCATTTGAAGGAGGATGGTGCTGCCGACCTCTGTCTTGACCTTCTCTTTGCTCAGATGCAAAGCAAAAGTAGTCCCAAATAACGAAAGTTTAATTCCTTTCTGGTTTTCAAAAAAGGGATCATAGCGGTGGTGCTGAAGCCCTTGGTGAGGGTGAGGAAGATGACATGGGAGAGAAGGTGGTAGAGAGGGAGGAGAATTCAGCCAGTGATTCTGACTTGCACCTGAGCACAAGTGAACAACCACATCACCACCGATCCAAAGCCACCTTTACTCATAGTCATCTGTGTACACAAGGACACAAGCTCGGGTCTTGTATCTACAAACAGCCAGACTTATGGCGAGATAGCCTGCTCCTTGTATACAGCCTCCTGTATATATACACACACACCTATTGTGTAGGCTTGTCTGTACACATACATGGGTTGACACACAATGTTCACACGTGGACTTTCCTACACTGGTGGCCACACAGACACACCATCTAACACATGAACTTGTGCACACTGCCTCTTCATTACAAAAGCCCACATTACTATGACCCTGCATCTGGACGGGTACCCAAGGGTGGTACAAAATCATGAACCTCAACTGATGTGCATCTACACACATGCGCACGCACACACCCCTGCCCTTCTGCTGCGGGCCCCATAAACACTCTGCTTCCTAGTCGGGCAGCGGTCTGGGCCCACAGCCTAGAGACGGGTGGCATTGTGGTGAGCAGGCAGTGCGAGGTGGGGGGAGGGTGTGGCAGGCGGAAGCTCCTCCAGAAAGACTCTGGGGGGAAGTTGAGGTGAACGGGGTTCAGGCCTGGCGTAGCACAAGGTGACTCGTGTGATCAGACCATCCAGGGGCTGCAAAGAGTGCATCCAGCGGGGCAGGAAGTCCCATGTCTGCAGCCACTTGGGTAGGTGCCCAGGACTTCGGTTCTGCAGGACATTAACGAGCACCACAAAGGCCAGCAGGGCCCCAAAGGGTGCACCCACACCGACCATAGCCTGCCAGCCTGCCATGGAGATGCCAAACACCAGTGAGGGCAGAAGCAGGAAGCACACGAGGAGGTAGAGGACTGCAAACCAGCGGTACTTGGCGGTGCGTTTGCCCAGCGCCTTGGCCATGCGGATGGGCAGGCGTGTGCAGGGCAGTGGGTACCACAGCAAGATGCCCGAGATGTTGAAGAAGAAGTGACAGAGGGCGATCTGCAGAGGAGAATGTAGAGGGGCGAGGTTGATAATGCGTTCCCACGGGAGCCTAGCAGGGCTGGAACAGAGGCCCCACATGCTCAGGGCAGCAGGAGGAACTCTGGAGCCGATGTGACTCCAGATCTCCAGACTGGCTATTAAAATATGTGTTGCTAAACGCTCCCCCTGTGTCCCAGTGACCGCCTCTCATGAGACCCCAGCAGCTGAGAGGCCTGCCCATCTGACACAGGGTCTCACTATATAGAATAGGCAGACTTTGAGCTTTTTGCTGTGTGTGTGTGTGTGTTTTTCCAAGTGCTGGGATTATAGGCATCTACTACCATGCCTGACTTTAGCATTAGATTAATTCCTGGCTTGCCTATTCCAGGCTTTTAATTGGTCAGCATCTTGTCAGCTGTTTTGCTTCTAGACCAATCCCTTTGCCATCTGCTTACCATCCCCAATTCAAAGCATCCTTGATTCCCCCAGATTGGGCCTGGCCTCTCTGACAGCAGCACATAGCCACATTGTGACCCTGACTGGCTGTCTAAGGATACAGTACAGCAGTGGCTCCCTATTGGACACCGAGGTCTTAAGAGAGGAGTTAAGTCAGCTTTGTCCAGAGCAATTTCCATGGAGAGGAGCGGGTCATGTTATCAGGCGATTGATGTTGCTTATACATTGTCACATCATCCACTGGGCCTGCACCCCGGCCCTCTGCCTCTACAGATGGCCCACTCTCCCCCACGTACCTGAAAGGAGCTGGATAGCTTCTCCTTGGGGCTGGCCAGTGCTGCCAGGATGGCTGTGGTGGTAGTGCCAATGTTGGAGCCCAGGGTGAGAGGGTAGGCACGCTCAATACTGATCACACCCAGGCCTGGTGGGCAGGAGAGAGTATGGCATTTCTTTCTAACTCTTCCTGAGTCACACACGCAACCCACAGCACTGCTGCCTGTTGCCAGGCATGGGCAACTCACCGATGAGTGGGGTGATGGCGGAGGTGAACACAGAACTGCTCTGGACAACAAAGGTCATGCTGGCACCCACGATCATGGCAAAGTAGCCCGTGACCCAGGTGAAGGGGGCGGGAAAGTCTGAAAGGAACCCAAATCCACAGTAAGTCATGTCAGTGAGAGGCCTTGGGAGAGCAGGCCTCCTTGCTCTTCAAGGAGGTCCTTAGGGAGGAGTTGCCCCCTGAGAATCTAGCTGGTCCCCTGCTCCTTTCTTTTGCCCAGGGAACTCTTGTGATTAACACACTTTCTTACTTGGGCTATTACACTCTTTTGTGTCTTTGCCCTAGCTATTCTCTCTGCCCATAATACTCTAATATTTAAATCCATGGGGTGTAGGCCAGGGATGCCCATGGACACCAACATCTAAGCGTGCTTCTGTAACATAGTGAGGCATTTGCCTGGGGCCAGTGTTCGTGTTGTACTGTGCTTTAAATCACATCTAATTGATTTATCATACCTAATATAGGTAAAGGTCGTGATTGCTGAGGGGCTGAGTGGAAAAAGGCCTTTGCTGCTGAGCCTCGTGACCTGAGTTCAGTCCTTGGGGTCTACATAGTGGAAGAATTAAACCAGTTCATATGTCTGACTTTCACATGTGCCATGGTGTGCACATGTGCACACACCCAAACTCACAATATAGTGATAGTGTATACACACAAGAACACACACACACATATAATATGGGTGGTGGTGCACACCTTTAATCTCAGTACTCAAAAGTCAGAGGGAAGTGGATTTCTATGTAGCCTGGTCTACATAGTGAGTTCCATACCAGCCAGGGCTGCATTGTGTCAAAAAGAACATTGTAAAAGCATAAATACTTGTTATATCATATTGTCCAAGAAAAAAATGACAAAATTCTGCTTCAAGACAGATGCAATTATTTTCCTGGAATGTTTTTGATCCATGACTGACTGAATCTGCAGATCAGGGTCCCACAGATAGAGAGTGCCAAACATACTCCCACCACCGCAAGCCACCTTGCTAGAAAGCCCTTCCTGACCTCCCTTGTTTCTCCTACTCCCAAGACATTTGCTCATCCCATATCCCCACGTTTGTCATGTGGGGACCCCCAGTGCCCACAATGTAGTTTAAAACAGAAATCAGAGGACGTCATTCCTCTGCCCCAAAGTATGCAAATGCGCCATCACCCTCAGTAAAACAGGGGCTCTGAGCAGAGTTTAGGGCCCCCTTAGAACTGGCTGTATCTCTGTCAGCGTTAGCCGCAGCCTGCCCCGCCCAAGATGCTGCCAGCCATTCCTCTCTGTCCCAATCCTGCTATGATTGCTACTCTCCAGGCTTTGAACTTGCTGGTCCTCCCACTCAGAATGCTCTTCTTCTACCTAGGTTTCTCTCTTTATCAGTGTTGGGGATGGACCCCTGAACCTCAAGTATGGGGAGCAAACGCTTCATCATTGAGCAACACTCCTATTCTTCCTTTACCACTTGTTTTATGTGGAGGATTTTGGGGGGAAGGGGTAGCAGTAAGATAAAGTTTCACTCTATAGTCCAAGTCATCATCAAACTCTCTCATTAATCCTCCTGCCTCAGCCTTCAAAGTGCAGAGGTTACAGTTATGAGCCATCACATCTGGGTTTTATTCACATTTATTTTGTTTCTCTGTGTGTGAAGCCAGAGGTCAATTTGGGGTGTCTTTATCTCTCTCTGTCTTATTTTTTTGAGACGAGGCCTCTCACTGAACCTAGATCTCATCAAGAGGCTTGACTGGCCGGCCAGCCATATGGGGATCCCCTGTCGCCGGTCAGCCGTATGGGGCTCCCCCATCTCTGCCTCAAAGCACTGGCGGTACAGGCATGCACAACATGCTCTTATGTGGGTTATGGAGATCCAGCTCCGGTTCTTGGGCTTGTAGGAGAAGCACAGCACCAATGGAGCCATCTCTCCTGCCCTCCTCTAAGTTTACTACGGAAGAGCTTGGGGGTGCATGTTTTTAAAGCCAGCACTCTGGAGGCAGAGACAAGCGAATTTCTGAGCTCAAGGCCAGCATGGTCTACATATCAAATTCCAGGCTAGCTACGAGTGAATAATGAGACACCCCCCCCCCAAAAAAAGTTGCTGGGTGGTGGTGCACACCTTTAACCCCAGTACTTGGGAAGCAGAGGCAGGCGGATCCCTGTGAATTCAAGGGCAGCTTGGTCTACAGAGTGAGTTCCAAGACAGCCAAAACTACACAAAGAAACCTTGTCTCGAAAAAAAAAAATTTCTGTTTCTTTAGACAAGGTCTGTCTATAGAGCCTAAGCTAGCTAAGTCCCTGTGTCTGTACTTCTCGAGTGCCGCCACATCTGGCCACTTCATCCGAATTTGACACTTACACAGGTCTCTGCTCAAGCAAGCGTCTCCTCCTCAGAGAGACCTCTGAGCATCTGTAGGAACAGCCTCTTCCTGCCTTCTGTTGTGCTGCCATTTTTCTACCTCCTTAGCAGTCTCCTTGCTCCATCTTCAAATTATTCCTTCCTTCTTCATCTACTGGGAATAAAGTGAGGGGCTACCTGGGGAAGGCCCAGATGGACACAGGGTTTGCTTGGTGACTGAAAAGATGGGCCCACCCAGGTTGCATGAGGAAATGGTGGGCCTATAGGCTAATAACTGCTCAGATCTATGACACTGTCACCATTTGGGACACAGCCCAAAACGGCCCGGTTGCCTAGTTTGATGAGGAAATTGCAATTCTGAGATCTTGGGATCAGGCTCCATCTCTATTTGCCTCACTCCTGTATCCTGTGGCACCCAGTAAGGGCTTGGTGTCCATTTGTCAATTAAACAGAGGATTTTAGCTAGACATGGCTGTGCATAGCTGTAATCCCAGCACTTGAGAAGTCAAAGCAAGAACGTCGGAAGTCCTTGACCAGTCTAGGTTACACAGCAAGGTCTAGAGCCCCATGGGTTGTATGAGACCATGCCTTAAAAAACTCAAACAAGAAAAACCAAACTGTGGCTTCTAAGCCTGCCCATCTGCTAGAGCACACAACAGCCAGTAGCAGCCCAGGTTTCTGGCTGTCAGTATCTCAGGAGTCTCCAAATTGACCTGGTCCCACCCCTTCTTGATTCACACAGGGGAAACTGAGGCGTGAAGATAATAGGCATGGATTTAACAACATCTGACAGAGCCCATCTGGGCCATGCCTCGGCCTGCAGCCTTCCCCCAACTCACCCGTGTTGATGACCTTCTGGATGACGTTGGCCACTTGGCCCTTGAGCAGAGAGTTGAGCATCTTGACTAGGAGAATGAGACAGCTGCACAGAACCACCAGAGAGCCAGCCAACAGGATGAGCCCCACAGCCAAGTCCGGCAGCCCCGTGTCCACGAAGAGATGGTTGCCTAAAAGGGTGGCATCAGGCTGCTGAGTGTTCACCGCTACACCCGCTTCCCACCTCTGCCACCCCACTGGACTGTGAGCCTGACTCCCACATCAAGTTCCTTTGGCCTCCATAGCAGTGACTGACCTAAATCCAGGAGTCAGCTGTCTTTCCTGGGGCTGGACCCAGCAGGAGCCAGCCAGGGGATGGCTCCCTATGAGCCTGTCATGTGGGCCACCTCCTGTGTTGCAGGTACTTACATTTTCCCACGGTGGTGTTTGCAAAGCTGATGTTGGCCTCTATCCTGGACATAGAAGTGGAAGCCTATATTCAGAGGAAGGTGACTTAGAGAATCTTGACAAGCACAGCCTGGGTGGAGCTAAGAGGGAGGTTTGGGAGCTGTGGGGGAAGGGAGCTGTGTTTCTAGCTCTGAGATCATGAGCATGCTGCTTCCCTGCTCTGAGCCCATCTCCTCTGGAGAGAAGATGACGTTGAAATCCTTATCACTCTGGAATGTGGCCTTGGATATGTTCTATTCCCCTGAACTGGAGACCCCTGGGACCAGTGGTCACCCCAATCACCAGATTAGCAGCTTCTCGTCTTGGTCCCCCTACTTCTCAGTGGCATCCATACCCCTTTTTCTGAAAGTCCTTTTATCCCCATCTGTTCTTACCTGTTCCTTTCTTAACGCCTTCTTCCTCCGTACCTGCCCCATGACCCCCCTAAAGCTCACTTAGCCCGAACTCTATTCTGCCCTCGCTCAGTTCCTTGCCCTTGGGGAGATCCAAGTGGAAGGAGGGTCAGTGACGGCCGAGGGTCTAGCCCCGTCCCATTTCTTCTTTCTGGATCTACTGTGGGTAAGCGAGGGGGGTCTTTCTGGTAATGTCACTGGGTAGAGGGGACATAAACTGTGAGCCAAGCTACATGTGAGGATGGTGGGTGCAGAGACAGTAGCTATTCAGCTCCAGCCATTGTCACCAACCAAGGGTGCATCCCAGAGTGGTCCAGCCTCCTAGTCCTACCATAGAAACCACACTTCTGGGGTTTTAGGTAAAAATTCTTCAATCTCTGTGCATATTGTAGCTCTACTCTGAGATTTTTTTTTCAATACTCTGGATTGAACTTAGACCCTCACAAATTTAGGCAAAAATCCCACCACTGAGCTACATCCCAAATTCTCATTTAATTTTTTCTCTCTCATTTCATTATTTTTTTTTTAAATTTTGAGATGGGGTCTCAAAGTCCAGATAGGGCTTGGACTTGCCATCCTCCTGCCTCAGTCTCCCAAGTACTTGGAATTCACAGCCTGTGTCACTAGGCCAAAAGAGACACATTTTCAGGTTTAGGAAGCAGAGTTCCCAGGCCTGTGGAAGCTTCCCTTCTGTCTGTAGGCTATCAATCCATAGTTTCACTGGATTAAGGAGGTGCTGACAAGGGACCCCAGATGCCTTGCTTTTCAGGAACCGTGCAGCAGTGACAGGAGGCGGAATGGGTGTGGCTTGGAAAAGCTAAGGGTGGGGCTTGGGCGGAGTGAGCTGACAATTTGATGTTATAACTTCTTTAGGTTTGTTCCCAACCATATCATTTAGAGAGTGTGTGTCAGGTTGGGGCACAGGCCAATGGTACAGCCCTTGTCTACGCGAGCAGCATCCCAAACAAGCAAAACAAGAACCCTGAGAGTGACCCTAGGGTCAGTTTCTGGCAACTAGTTTAACATCAGGATGTGTGTTAGTGAGGCATGCTCCATTGAGCAGGGCCAGGTGCTCAGCTGTTATTTCCAGTTCACTAAATCTAGGCCAGGGCACCATCCAGACTGGAGGCCTGAACTCTAGGTGAGAAACTAGGATAAAAGTCATCTGAGAGAATAAAAATTAAGATGGGCACTTGGGAAGCTGAGGCAGGGGGATTGCCATGAGTTTAAGGCCTGCCTGTACTACAGTGAGATCTTGTCTCAAGAATCAAACAAAACAACAAGAAATAAAAACTAGGGGGCTGGAGAGATGGCTCAGTGATTAAGAGCACTGGCTGCTCTTCCAGAGGACCCGGGTTCAATTCCCAGTGCTCACAAGGTAGCTCACAGTTGTCTATAACTCCAAGAGCTGACACCTTTACACAGACATACATACAGGCAAAACACCAATGAACATAAAAATACAGATATTTGAGAAAAATTGGAATAATAAAAATGTAAAGGTCAAAGGAGAAAACATGCATTAAGTCCTCACCTCAGGGCCTGGCTACCACAGCCCCAGATAAGGGACGCACTGCCTCTCTTCCTGCCTTCCTGGGCATCCCACACGGTAGGTGACTAACCTCCTAGACCACGACCAGTGACTCCTGCAGACATGCCTGTGGATACAGGCATTTTGCGGGGGAAGAACTTGGTGGACCTTCTGGAGGTGCCCAGCCGGAAGCTCTAGAAGCAGATGCCCTCCTGAGATGCATGTGAGCCTCACCAGCTTTCTCTGAGCTGCATCCTGGGGCCTCCTAGAGAGGGGGTTTGTGGGTCATATAGAGGCCAGAGGGGGATGAGGAGCTTGGCATAGGGTTGACTGAGCCAGGTTCAGGACAAGGCTGAGGGCCGAGCTATCCAGAGTGTTATTTGTAATTTTGTTGCTGGAGATTGAACCTTGAACCCAGACCTCACACGTGCTAATCACAAGCTTCCATTGCTGAGCTGTGCTTCACCCTGCTATGGGGATCTAGAACCTTGGCTTTTCTTCCTGGACTTGTGTGGCCTTAATTGAGCCCAGAAGGGGAGCCAGGGACGCTAAAGTGGAGACAATAGGAGTGACAGAGAGGGGTCACTGCAAAGCCAGGCCAGGAAGGGACTGAGGGGAGAGAAAAGCCTCTAAGGAGATCTTACAGGGCAGAGGAAAAGGTGGGAAGTCCGGCCTAGTTAATAGAGCTCAGAGGCCCGGATCTGGGCATGTTCCCAAGATGTCTGTCCATCCTCTCCGGGAGGAGTGGAGGAATAGACAGGGAGTGGGGTGGAAACGCTTACGGGAAAACAGAAGCAATGAGTGTCCCATAGTCCTGGACTCACGCTGTGGCTGAGCTGTTCTCAACTGTGTGACTTGGATCTGTACACTTAAGCTCTCTGGGCGTCAGCTGTCTCCATAATGAAGTTTTTAATGCTGCCTTCTTTTCCCTACAGGCTAGTAGGAAGCATCTTGGAAGAGGGAGTTGGTATTTAAGAGCCTACAGGGACACTCTAGATGGAGACACTTCTGGGAACTGAAGGGCATGATTAAGTTCACAAAGGACCATGCTACTTCAAGAGTCCTTCCTCAGGAGAGAACCACAGAGGATGTGGGATTGCACAATAGCTTCCCCTCTGGGCTATGGTAGCTGTGGGGCCTTTGTTCTTCTGAAAACAGGAGCATTCTGGGCCAGTGGCACCATCTGGTGGCCGAAGGGAGAACTTCTTAGAGAATCTCCAGTCCACCAGCCTTGAAGGGGTCTGGTGGCACCATGGGCAGAAAGAGACATAGGAACTGGCGGAGGTACATTAGACCAGCATCTGGGAGATGCAGCTGATTGAGGAGTGAGGATCCCATCAGGATGGAGACCTTCCTCCATTATAGGAACCAATAATACAGGAAGCCGGTGTTCCTCTCTCTGAGTGAGGCTGTTTCCTATCTGCAGAGTAGGGATGTAATAACAGTGGTCCCCAGTGACCAGTCCTCCAAAGAGGCTACTTAACCCAGGCAGGGACAGTTTACAATCACAAATGTGACTCACGGGAAAGGAATTTCAAGCACAAGGCCAGGCCACTGATCATCCAGAAGTTTCGAACTCCAAAATGGCCTGTTTGTCCCTTTCCACATCAGGAAAACTCTCATCCTGTCCTGTCCTGGGTGGCATAGGTCCTGACCTGTCCTGTCTAGGGCTCCTGGAAACTGGTTTGATCAACGTTCACTCCCCAGTATGGTGAAGGCTGGAGGTCATGAGTGTTGGAAAAGAAAAAAAAAAGAAAAGAAAAGAAAAACTTTGCGGCCCAGGGGGCAGGTGGGGGTGGAATAGGAAGAGCCACCCACGCACACGCCAGGAGCGCGAGATGTGGCTGTGCTGAGTCCCATTCCTGCAGGGCACAGGTCCAGAGGGAGGCAGAGAGCAGGGGGCTCAGATCCAGCTTTACGTCCCAAGCCAAGAAATCCGACCTGCTGTTGCCGAGAGAGGTTTCTGCTAGTGTGGCAACTGAACCGGTGCCCTGGCAAGCCGCAGCTGGAAGCGGGAAGTCGGGAAGGGAGGCCCCGCCGCCGCCGCCAAGGGAGCTCGGCAGTGGCTTCCCGTCACCGAGCTTCAGTTTCCATTCATGTAAAACGGTCCACCTGGCTGGTCTCGCTCCAGGACATAGTAGGTGAGGCAGTTCAGGGCACAGGTAGAGTCTTGCCCAAGTCAGCTGTCAGACCGGAAATCTCTAGGTGGCTTTTTTTTTTTTTTTGATCAGTATGTGATTTCTCTTCCTCTACTCTCTGAGGCAGCAGTGACTCACAGAGCTTTCCTGAGAGAGCCAGAGAGCTCATGAGAAGGTAGCTGACGCGTTTGGCAGGTCAAAAGCCAGCTTCAAAGCTGTCCACGTGGGCTTTCTGTTGTCGAACTGCCTTGAACTCTCAGAAGAGCAGAACTGGGGCTGCGTGCCACTTGGGATGCAAAGGAGCATTGCAGGGTGAGGTGATGGGCTGTTTTCTATCAGTGCTGGCAGAGAGGTCCGGGAACATCCACCAGCAAGAGGAGGGAAGGTGGAGGATGGGCTTGTGCCTTTGCTGTGCGCTTTGGAGTTCCCTGTAGCCTTTCTAAATGGAGTTATTTCTTGTACGTAATAATTAAGCAGAAGCAAATTTGGAAGATTATGGTTTGGACGAAGCATTTTCCCTTTTATGGCTGAGTAAGAAAGTATGCTAATTGCCCGCTCCTTTGTCCGTAATCGCCTTGCTATTATGCCTTGTACCATGGGCATAATGGCTGATCCATGAATGTCCAACCAATCTGAGCAGTTTTTCATTCTGGGCAGTAGAAGGAACAGAGACAATGCAGGAGGACAAAGGATGAAGGAGTCCCCTGCCAGCATGTGTGATTGCTGTGTCTCTCAGGGGCTGCCCAGTGTGACACCCGCCCAGTGTGACAGCCATTGCCTGGCTCCTCAACCCGAACTCTAGGGTCCAAGACTCTCACTATCTACATAGCTCTCTTCTCCCGCATCCCCGTCTACATTGCTCAGACCTCAGCCCCAAGCACGGCAGAGCTGAGGGACCAGCCTCCAGTGTCCCTGTGGCCTGGTAGTTCCGGGCAAACTGCTTAGCCTCTTGGAGCCTGTGTCTCTATCTGTGAAAGCAGAGAGTTCAGTTTGATCCTCGGTTTTTCAAGCAACCATGGAAAAAAGTTAGATGGCAAGATGGAGATCAAGCAACTGGGCCCGTTCCCAGAGATTTTTTTTTCTGATTCAGTGGGTCTAGGAAGAGTGTATATATGCTAAGCTGTGGATTTTCTGATCCAGTAGGTCTAGGAAGGGTGTATATATGCTATGTATATATGTATATATGCTGTGCTGTGGATTCTCTTCTACACTGTGTCTGCTCTGCATTTCTAATAGGCTCCCAGGTAGGACTGGATGCTGTCAATCTTGGGAACAATAGCTCTTTGAAAACCACTGGTCCAAGGTGGGGCTAGTGGAGGTGCACGCCTTTAATCCCAGTACTCAGGAGACAGAGGCAGGTGGATCTCTGTGAGTTGGAGGCCAGCCTGGGCAACACCATGAAATTCTGTCTCGGAAAAAACCCAACAAAACAAAACAGAACAACGACCCCCCCCCAAAAAAAAAAAGAAAGAAAGAAAAGGTAGGAAGGAAGGAAGGAAGGGGAAGGGAAGGGAAGGAAGAAGAAAGAGAGAGAGAGAGAGAGAGAGAGAGAGAGAGAGAACACCACCCTTGGACCAGATCAACTACATGCCAATGCTAATATTCAGATATTTGCCTACCGCGGTTTGTGCAGTTAGGAGGGATTACCAACGTCTGCCATGGGTATACTGACACAGAAAAATTCCACGTTATCTGCTCACCCCAAGCAAAACGATTTCCAGGGTCTATGGAACCAACAGGCAGGTGGTCTAAAGGGAGCATCTTCTTCCCTAGGCTTGGCTCTGGAACTCACCTCGGGTGGGTCTGGGTGGCACCAAGTCCGGATGAGACTGTGATTCCTCAGGGACTCATCCCCCACGGCAATGCTGGTGATGACAGACTTGTCCAGCTGTGAGCGAGATGACACAGAGCTGAAGGTAGGGCCACTTATCCCGCATATGTCAACCCCACGCCAGGGCGATGACACAGAGCTGAAGGTAGGACCACTTATTAGCCCGCATCTGTCCACCCCACGCCAGGTCCTGCCCTCACCTGGATAATGAGCTTCGTGAAGGGTTCTGTGATGACCTTGAGAAGGTCAGGGGCATCTCGGCCACCACGGATGTTGAAGGAGGCAACCACGAGCCCAGTGACATGGTACAGGTAGCCCGTGGCAGCCTCCAGCGGCAGCAGGACCAAAACAGACAGCCAGTTAAAGCAGTCATGCACTGTGGCCCCTGCAAAAGCCCTGAGCAAGGACACCACATTGCAGGACAGTTGGACTCAAGGTGTGCCCAAGCTGGGTCCTGGCACCCAGTTCTGCCTTCTCCCCAACAAGCATGAGCCCCCACCCTCCTTCCCCAGCTCACCGCCGGAAGTCAGTCCTGTCCCCTGCCTGCATTAGGGCCACAATGGTGTTGGTGACCGAGGTTCCAATGTTGGAGCCCATGATGATCGGAATGGCAGAGCTCACCTCCAACACTGGTAGAAGAGGGACCTCTCAAATGATTGGGTTGCGGCCATAGGGCTCTGCCCTGCAGTAACTCTACCAGGCCCACGATTCGTGTGCTAGCCCCAGACAGCCGTTTCCAAGTATGCTCTTGACTTCCTAGACTCCGTCTCACAGGTCCACATGTGCACGAGCTGTGTATTTACACGTGTGTGCACATATCCACATGTGACCAGATGAGCACACACCATACAGGGCGTACCCAGGCATTATTCAGGATGAATGTGTACACGTGAGTGCATTATGAGAGCTCACACCTTGTGCAATCCATATTTGTGCAGGTGCACCTCACACGAGTGTGGTAGTTGGTTATATGTGTCAACTTGACTAACCTGTAGCACTCAATTGACTTTAAGTAAAGATTATTCCTCTCTCTCTCTCTCTCTCTCTCTCTCTCTCTCTCTCTCTCTCTGTGTGTGTGTGTGTGTGTGTGTGTGTGTGTGTGCGCGCGCGCGCACCTGTGTGTATGCAGCAGTGCCCAGCTTCTTATGTGAGCTCTGGAAATTCAAACCCAAGCCTTCACACCTGTAGTGAGCACGCTTCCCCACGGAGACTCCCTAGCCCCAGGTAAAGGACATTGCTCTTGATGAGCTGGGCAGGCTCATCCAACGGAATAAAAGAGCCTCAAGTGTAAAACTGAAGCTTCCTGGAGGAAGAAAGTTTCCCTGTGGCCTGCAGGATCCGTTTCTGCCAACACATCCCAGCCTGCTCTTTCAAATGCTGACTTTGTAAATGTCAGACATGAGCAGCCAGCCACACAATGGTGAAAGTCAATTCTTTGCAGTAAATCACATGTGTGTGATGATTTAGTTAGTTATTTTTTTGAGACAGGGTTTCTCCATGTGGCCCTGGTTGTCCTGGAACTCGCTCTGTAGACCAGGCTGGCCTTGAACTCACAGAGATTCAACTGTCTCTGCCTCTGTCTCTTCCTCTTGTGATTGTTTTTACAGACTGGTTTTCTCCAGCTTTCCTGAGTGACTATGTGACTGAACAGAAGTGGGATCAGGAGCTGTCCTCTCCCTTCCCACTCTCCACAATCCCTGGAACACCCTGGCTCAACTCTTAGCCTGCTTTCCAGGACAATACAGGAGGTTCTGGGGCATCCCCTGCCCCCCTCGCCTTTCCCTCAACCTCCTATCCACACTCCTGCCCTCGTGCTGAATCTCCAGGCCTCTGGGCTCTATCCCTGACCATGCTGGGTCAACTCACAGCCAGAGGAGACCATGCTGACGATGATGGATGTTGAGGTACTGGAACTCTGCACCAGGACTGTCACCAGAATCCCCACCACCAGCCCTGCCACTGGGTTGGACAGGATGGCGTTGTCCTTGAAGATGTCACCAGCCACCTTCCCTGCAGAACACAAGCGAGCATCATCCGAGATCCTTCTGAACCCCTCCCCTGACCTCCTCAACCGGGCTTTACCTCCGGCTAGCTGGAAGGCGGAGCTGAGCACGTCCAGGGAGCAGACAAAGAGGTACAGGAAGCCCAGCATCAGCGGGACCTTGAGGAGCTTTGTACCAGCCTGGCGCAACTTCTGAAGCAGCCTGGACTCTAGAGGTGGGCAGGCATAAGTATAGTGGGCAGTGTGTGAGGGCAGTGACTACCCATGACCCTGCTGCCCCGCAACCTGGCCCACCTGGCTTTTGCTCCTCTTCCTGGGCCAACTTGGCAGGTAGTGGCTCATGGCATTCTAGGACCTCCCCATAGGGACAACTGTGCTCTGTGAGGGTCACTGGGCTTAGACTGGAGAATGCATAGGTGGATGTCCCTGGAATCCTGTGTAGGACTGAGTAGGGAGGCTGATTAGGAGCTCCCAAAGGTCCCAGGAGCCCAGGAGAGACAGGTAGAGGGGAGTAGGTGACAGAGAGGGAAACGGGACTCAGGGTATGGGAACAGTACTTACCTTGTGGGCTGGGCACATAAGCAAAGGCTGTCCCATGCACCATGTGTCTCCCACGGACTGGAAGCGGGGAGACAGCCGGTCCCCCCACTCTGTCCCCATAGGACATTATGCTGGGCACCCACAGTGAGTCCTATGTGTCAAGAGGTTAGAACAAAGCTGACAATTGCTGTGTGTGGTACCCACACTCGCATGACATCCAACTGAAGGGAGTCTATCCATCCTTAGACACACCTGGAGATGCACACCCAGGTGCTGTCACAGGTCCGAGAGGGCATTCATCCAGCCAGCAAGGTTTTTGTAGCTTTTTTGTTTTACAGTGCTGGAAATGGAACCTAGGGCCTCAGCTTAGTAGGCAAGCCACAGCCCCAGTCCCAACAAGCATTTCTCGAATGTGTAGTATTCTGAGTTAGATACTGGGCTACAGTAGTAACTGAAAAAAAGCCACAGCCCTTGGGATGTTCAAAGTCTAGCAAGGAGACAGCTACAGATGATGTAATCTCTCAGAGACTAGAAATGCCGCCAGGTGTTAGGACAAATGCAGGTACCGCTATGACTAGAGTGTCCCATGGCAGGGCAGGGTCTAGCTCCTGATGGGGGTGGGGTGGGCCAAAGCAGCCTGGGCTGGGATCGGGATGTCATAGGGAGCAGGAGGAGAAATACAGGGCTGGGGTGATGGGCTGGTCTAAGGACCGGGGCCCTGGGCTCACCTTGAGGTTCTGAGTCTCAGCTCCTGCTCGGCTGCTTGGGGAAATCTAAAGAAGAACCAAGACCCTCCTCTTTATACCCTCGGGTCAAGGGCAAAGTCCCTAGAACTTTAGCTGCCCTCCGTCTGTTCCCCCCCTAAATTAACTTTATCCCCAAGATTCCTTCCAGTTAATTGCTAATCTTCAGCTCTGCAGGGGGAGTCATCCTGAACCACAACCCAGCTAGGGCACAGACACACCCTACGCTGGGCAGGGACCCTGTTGGCCCTCTGGCTGCTTGCTCTTAGGGACTTGAAAGGGATTCTGTGGCTCCAGCCCCTTTCCTTCATTATGACCTGACAAGACTCCCCACACTGTGATCTGAATATGTGGTGACCTTGCCATGCATCTAAATGTCTGTGCAGCTCTCTGTGTGTCTTGAGGGGTACGGTTCAAAAGAGTGGGCTCCCCAGGAGGGAAGCCCAGGGAGGCTGCATGTTTGAACCATGGAGGTTCTACAGGGCTTGATGACGAATTCCAGGTGTGAGATTGAGAGAGCCACTGGCCAAATCAAGAAGTGATCACTCTGTGGCTTAGATTGCACCTTAAAATGCTGGTGTGAGCCGGGCGGTGGTGGCGCACGCCTTTAATCCCAGCACTTGGGAGGCAGAGGCAGGCGGATCTCTGTGAGTTCAAGACCAGCCTGGTCTACAAGAGCTAGTTCCAAGACAGGCTCCAAAACCACAGAGAAACCCTGTCTCGAAAAACCAAAAAAAAAAAAAAAAAAAAAATGCTGGTGTGAGATCCATCAAAGAGCATCTGCAGCGGAGAGACTGGCTAAGATGCTGAAGAGAGGTCCAGGAGAGAGATGATGGGGCTGAACCAAGCTGGGCCCGTGAGGACAGAGGACAGGATACATCCCAGAGGCTCTGGGAAAGAGAAGAGGGACAGCTGTGGTCAGGAAGTTCATGATGCATGGCAAGTAATGTGGGAACAGTTCTCTCCCCCCCGTGTGTCTGTTTCTCTTTCTTTCTTTCTTTCTTTCTTTCTTTCTTTCTTTCTTTCTTTGGTTTTTGGTTTTTTGAGACAGGGTTTTGCTGTGAAATGCTTCTGACCATCCTGGAACACTCTCTATAGACCAGGCTGGCCCCAAACTCACAGCAATCCACCTGCCTCTGCCTTCCAAGTGCTGGGATTAAAGGCGTGCGCCACCACTGCCCAGCTCCAACAAGCATTTCTTAAGCTCTGAGTAAATGCTATGGTGCAGAAGTCAGTAAAAACAAGCACAACCACTGCCCCAGGGGTGTACAAAGATCGTAGGGAGACCTCCCCAGGTGATGTAATCCCGCAGTGAACAGAAAGACCAGCAGGTGTTAGACAAATACAGGTGCTGCGAGAGCAGTGGTTCCCAACCTTCCCGATGCTGCGATGTGCTGACCCCAACCATAAAATTATGTCTTTGCTACTTCATAACTAACTTTACCTCTGTTATAAGCCATAATGTAAATATCTGATATGCACGCTGAAAGATATGAGATCCCTGTAAAGGTTCCTTTAACTCCAAAAGGGTCATGACCCACAGGTTGGGAACCACCGCACTAGCTCTCTGGCTGGTGGTCCTGGGTTCTATAAGGAAGCAGGCTGAGCAAGTCATGTGAGCAGCCAGTAAGCAGCACCCTCCATGTCCTCTGCATCAGCTCCTTCCTCCAGGTTCCTGCCTTGTTTGACTTCCTGTCCTGACTTCCTTCAGTGATGGACTATAGTGAGGAAGTGTAAGCCAAATAAACCCTTTCCTCTCCAAGTGCTGCGGTCATGGTGTTTCGTGACCACAGCAATAGTCACCCTGACTAAGAGACAAGACTCCAATCCACAGGTAACTCCACAGGCAACAAAACCAATTCTACCTCTTAACCATTATGGTCTAAAAAGGTCATATCTTGTTCTTTTTAAACCTAACCTCAGATCATAAGTCTTTTCTTGTGTCTTTAAGTTAACAGGTTTTTTTTTTTTGTTTTGTTTTGTTGTGGTTTTTGTCTATGTATGTGTTTGCCTTTTTGTTTTTATTTTGGTTTTGGTTTTTTGAAATAAGGTTTCTCTGTGTAGTCCTGGCTGTCCTGGATTTGTCCTTTAACCCCAGCACTCAAGATGCAGAGGCAGGTGGATCTCTGTGAACTCAAGGCCAGCCTAGTATATAAAGCAGGTTCCAGGACATCAGGGCTACACAGAGAAACCCTGCCACAAAATAAAGGAAAGCGCCCAAGCTGAGTACTTTGGATATAGCAACTCTGCCTGGAGTCTGATCCAGTCAGGGGTGGAGGAAGGGGACGAAAAGATCAAACAGATCGAGGCTTGCCTGCTCTCAGGAAATGCTCAGGCACCAATGCTTGCTCCAGACAAGTTCAAATGCATCCCTAATGTGGCTGAGACCAAGCAGATAGAGATTCTGAGCCACACATCTGACTCTATCCGACTCACTGGGGCACTCCTACCTAAGCCTGAACCCAGCCCCTCCTAAATCCCTTCTCCCACGCTGAAGAGATTCTGAGACACCAAAGTCTCACTAAGTAAATCAGGGTTCGTGACAGAATGTGATGTCACCAATGGCTCAGCACACAGGCCCACAGGCTGTAGCCCCGACTACTTGAAACCTGAGAAAGGAAGATGACTCGGACTCTGAAGTTTGGGGCTAGCCTGAGCTACAATGAGACCTAATCTCAACAAACAAACAACAACAACAAAAACCAAAAAAAGCAACTGTTGGGCAGTGGTGGCACACACCTTAGATCCCTGCACTCAGGAGGCAGAGGCAGGTGAATCTCTGTGAGTTCGAGGTCAGCCTGGTCTACAGAGCGAGTTCCAGGACAGCTGGGGCTACATGGAGAGACCTTAGAAAAAAAAAGCAAAACCAAAAACCAAAAATAAATAAATAAATAAATAAAATCAATCTACCTTCCTTCCTGGGGGAGGATTGGTGATTAGAATAGTTAATTATTGACAAATGCATCCTAAAAGATACGATCTTAAAATCCCGTGAACTTCATAGCTAACCACTGTTAAGAGCATGTTGTCTTCTCTCGGCTCCTCTTTTTACCTGACACACCTGCTAGTTTGTCGGCTTCCTCCTGAATTGGTGGCTGGGTCTGCGTGTTCCCAGATGGTGTTTCACACTCTGTGTGTGTCCTCAGGCTCTGGTGACAGTCTCCCCAGACCTTCCTAAGGTTAGCCCCTGGGTAGTCAGTGGTATCTTATGTTAGGGAGAGCGTCCGGGAGGGTAAGCCATTTGTGGGGGAGCGGTCTAGAGGAGCCTGCCGTCTGCTAGGCGGAGCTCTGACAGGATCACGTGACTGTGCCAGTGAGTACACCGAGCTCTACACAGGTTCCTTCACGTTCAGTCTTTGCAGACAGCACCCAGAGCCTGGATCCCAGCCAGACACCACGAAGGAGTCATTGACTCTTGTTTCTCCTCCATCTCCGTGCCTTCATCTCTTCTTTCAACTCTCCTCCTCAGCCACCCTCCCACTTTCTGTAATTTCCCAGGGCTGTGGCTACATCCCAGGCCAGGCTGCTGTTGTCTCCTGCAGAGGGTGTCAAGGCCTCATGGGTACCATGTCTGCACGTGTCCTCATTGTTCCTGGTCCGTTCTCTAAAGAAAACAGCCAGGGATAATTAGTCCATTTTTATTTCAGTGTGTGTGTTTCCGCATGTCACGGTACATGTGTGGAGGTTGGAGACAGCTTGAGGGAGTTTGTTTTCTCTACTGTGTGGATCCTGGAGAGTGAACTTGGGTCCTCAAGGTTGGTAGCAGGTGCGTTGACCTGCTGAGCCATCCAAGGGGTTCCCAGCAAGTGATCTTCTGAAAACCCAGTCTCAAGTGTGGCCTGGTGGACAAGGTGGTTCACACCTGTACACCTGTCTCAAAGAAGATTGAGGCAAGAGGGGTTGTCAGCTTGGCCTACGGTGAAGTCTAGGCCAGACAGATACAAGGAGAGATAGGCACCATGCTAATTGTGTGTGAGTCATTCCCTTTAGAAGCCGGCCTCTACTTTCTGTTTAGCCCATTGACCAACACCCTGTCACAGCGTGAGAGGGCTTTAATCCCCCACCTTGCTGATCTCAGTCTTACTAGGGAAGTGCCCTTGAGAACATGTGTGTAACAAAGAGAACAGGTGTCCAGGAAGAGACAGAGTTGGGCCCACATTTGAGGAGAGCAGAGAGACCAGACAGGGAGATTAAGAGGATACCAGATGAGGAGGAAAAAAAGAGCAACTGCCCCAGATGACACTGGGGTCGACCAAGTTTTGAGAGACATGTTGGTCAGCTGGCCCAAATTCTGCTGAATGTAACGCAAGAACAAACCAGATTTAGCCACCAGGAGCCACGCTGGTCTTGGAGAGCCGGGTTGAGGGAGGAGTCAGCTGTCCTGAGTGGGTACGTGGCTCCAGCACAGCCAGGGCCAGCATGCGAGACTAACATATATTGAATTTCAGCACACCAACAAGACGACTCCCCTGGGGCAGCATGACAGCTGAGAGGGGGGGAAATGCCTCCCAAAATAGAGCAGGCTGTGGAAGCTGAAGCCGCTAGGCGATTCCTGGGTTCTTTTATATTTAATGATTATTTATTTATATGGGTTTTTTGCCTGCATGGACCAGTGCACCACATGTCCACAGAAGAGGGCGTTGAGTCCCTTGGAACTAGAGTTACAAGCAGTTGTGAGCTGCCATGTGGGTGCTGAGAATGGAAATTTCTTCCTCCAGAAGGACAGCTGTGCTCTTTTATGCGTTTGTTTTGTTTTGTTTTTGGAGACAGGGTTTTTCTGTGTAGTCCTGGCTGTCCTGGCACTCGCTCTTGTAGACCAGGCTGGCCTCAAACTCACAGAGATCCGCCTCCCTCCACCTCTGAGTGCTGTTAAAGGCGTGCGCCACCACTGCCTTGTCAACCTATGCTGTTAACTGCTATGCTGTCTCTCCGGCCCTGATTCCTTAGTTCTTAAGATCAATTTGGTTTTTTGTTTGTTGTTTGGGTTTTGTTTTGAGACAAGGTCTCCCTATGAAGCCAGCTGTCCTACACTTGCTATGTAGATCAGGCTGGCCTTGAATTTATGGAATTCCCATTTGCTGTGTAGGACACATGTGTGCTTCTGCCTTTGCCTTGAGTGCTGGGATGAAGGGTGTGTGCCACCACACCTGGCTGACTTGCTGTTTAGATACATGGTTTGCTATAAGTGAAGTTTTCAGTAGAACCTAAAGTCTAAGAATAATCAAAGAAAGAAAACCAGAATTCAAGACCACTTTTGTTGTTGTTGTTGTTTTCTTCAGATAAGGCCTGACTGCATGGCCCAGGCTAGTCTTGAACTCATGGTCCTTCTGCTCACCTCTGGGGTGCCAGGATTACAAATGTTGAGTCAGTAAGGCCAGAATGCCTGACCCTGCGGCCCCACGGCACTGTTTGCTATCGGTGTTGTCAAGGCTCCCGGCTTCTTTTAGAAGCTTGTTACTAATTTAATAAATTCGCAAGCCTCACTGTGGGTCAGCACAGTGCTGGATGTGGTGACAGCAGTGACCACTCTTCCCAGCATCAGCCACTGAGACTGTGGGGACATGGTCCTGACGGCACACTCCACACTCACTCCATACCCTAAGTCATCCTTGTCTTATCTGCTACCGTGGCCTCACCAGGGGGCTGGCTGATACCATAGGTACAAAACAGTCCCTCTCCTGGTCTCCTGACTTTGTCCCCCTTTGGAGAGCCTGGATTTATTATTTTTATTTTATTTTATTTTTTGAGACAGGGTCTCACAACATAGTCTTTGGCCTAGAACTCACCATGTAGACCAGGCTGGCCTCAAACTCATGGACCATCTTGTCTCTGCCCCCCAAGTACTGGAATTGAAGACATGGGGCCCTGCTCCCAGTTTGAAGAGCTTGGATTTCAGTCTGAGTTACCCAGCCCCAGCCTAGAGCCAGGAGGGCCTGAGACATTGTCCAGAGGGAGAACAAGTTCTTCCTGGGGAGAGGCTGACCTGATGACGCCTCAGCCCAGTTTGGAGAATAAGCATTCCATGTAATTATTAATCTCGTGAGCCCAAGCTCTGGTCACTCATTCATCGGCAAGGCCAAAGTCTAGCCAAAATAGCTGAGGCTGCTTTGGGTTGTTGGTTTGGGTTTTGATGTTGTTGTTTTGTGGTTGTTGTTTTCTTCAGAAATCGCCTCCTCTAGCATGTCCTCCTTCTGTGCCTCCAGCCCTGACCATTGCCGGTCACAGGGTTCAGGCTAGAGAGTGAGGCTGTGAGCAGTTTGCTCTCTGATACAGCCCTGGGCATCTTCTTCCCTTGAACTTTGAGTTCTAGCTACAGACTTTAAGTCCTGGTCTCTAAGCTCTCAGCCTGGGGCTCAGCCACGGGCTCTCAAATCCACAGCCAGAGTCTGAACCTTGAGTGCCAGCGCTGGGCTCTGGCCCTGGGCTCTGGCTCCCATCTCTCCGCTCTAGTATCAGGCTTTGTTTAGACTTCAGATTCTGATTCTAAGTGCTGAGCTCCTTGTCCTGGGCTCTGGTTACCCAGATCTGGTTCTGTTCCACAGACTGCAGGTTTTAGATTGAGTTCTAGTTCCTTCAGCAATAGAGAGAGTGTGGTGACCTGACTGATGAGCTTACCCCTGTCCACTTGTCTTTGCTGGAGGACTTGGGCTAACAGCTGACATCCTAGCTGGCCCGAAGGTGGGTACTGGTTCTACATTATTCTTCCTTTCACCCTTTGGCTCTCCTTTGATCCCTAGCCAAACACGCTAAGATGGCCACAGAGCAGCCCTTGTCCAGGCCCTGCAGTTTTCGTGGGCCTTTCCCAAACATTCATGTTCCTAACTCTTCTTGCCCTCTTCCCCAGAGTTGGGCAGTGTGCTTATCATGGGCTGCATCTGATTCGAAGGCATCAACTGTGTTTGCTCCCCCTCACCATACCCTTTGTCTCCCTGTGGAAACAGACTCCAGCTTCTACAACCCTCAGAAGCCAGAGTCACCTGACTACTAGCCCAGGCCCCCCACAGGGTGCACCTTGTGCCCCTTCCTGGGGGTAAGGGTGACTGACCCAGGGAGCAGAGTTCACTGCTGTGTCCGCATCTCTTCCGCAGGGGCTCCAGGTGAGCTCCTCTGCCTGCCTCCACACAGGCCCAGAGCTAAGGTCACTGAGTGACGCATACCTTCCCCAGCCCAAAGGCTGTTGCAGACGGGGAAGAGTAAGAGAGAAACAGGGGTTTGTCTGGCAGAGGCTTGGAGCACAGGCTTGGCTTTCCTGAGCATTCTCGAGGAAGTCACGGCTGTTTGCTTAGTTCAAGTCCTCTGGAGGGAGGGTATTGTCAGGATTTAAAACTGGTAAAAATTAAAGCGTGTGTTCTCTCCCCTCATGGCGTCCCTGTGCTCCCTTGAGTCAGTGTAGGTCAGCGGCTGTGAAATATAGCCCATGGGTTAATGAGCTGGTGGGAGAGGAAGCTGTGGGTCTGGGTTTCTCTCCCTGAAGATACGGTCTGGGTAGGCGGGTGAAGGCCCAGGTCCCAGAGTGAGTCAAGGATGGAGCAACTGGGACAAAGAGAGAGCTCACCCCAGCTACGCGGAACCCCGTCCTCCACACGTCACTGCTGTCTTCATATCAGCACAGCTGTGGCTACTCACGCAAGGCAGCTGATGTAGCAGCCATGGGCGTTCCCCAGGTAGCACGTGAGGCACATGGGTCTCTCCTCTCACCAGGGCATTAAATGTTTCCTACTGTTGGTGGGAAGGCTGTTTTAGCTTGAGTTGCCCATGATCCTGAGAGAAGGAATGTTCAACTCACAAGTCATGAAGTTAGACTTGGGTGGAACCATTTTGTCGGTCTGTTTTTGGCACCTTATCTGAGATGAATAGGTATTTGCCCATTTCTCCCTAAGAAAAGTCATCGAGGTTATTTGACAAGGAGAGAACAGAGGGGATTATGGGAGAAGGGCATACCAGTCAGCCAACTGGGCCAAGAGTCATAATGGTCTTAAGTCCCAAAGAAGCATTAGACTCTACCAAGGATGACTGACCAGCAGAAATAAAGATGGACTCACGGCAGTTCTTTATAGCAATGAAATTACTTAAAATTGCATTTGTGAGAAAATTAAAGCTAATCTGAAGATCTTCTTTGACCACTATTCCTAATGCTGGCATAACTCTGGTGCATTTGTGAGAAAATTAAAGCTAATCTGAAGATCTTCTTTGACCACTATTCCTAATATTGGCATAACTCTGTTGCATTTCTCAGTCTCCTTTTATCAGTGTTGTACTCAGAGAAAACTCTCTCCTTGCTATACTCCTGTGTCTCTATGTTTGTGTTTTATATACAGACACCGTATGGCTTGAATATATCTACTAAATGTTTATAATGGGAATTTGGTCCTCGGTAAAGCAGTGTTGAATGGTGAATTTTAAAGTTTTTATTCTTTTTCTTTCTTTGTTTTGTTGTTTGGTTTTCGAGACAGGGTTTCTCTGTGTAGCCCTGGCTATCCTGGAACTTGCTCTGTAGACCAGGCTGGCCTCAAACTCACAGAGATCTGTCTCCCTCTGCCTCCCAAGTTCAAGGATTAAAGGCATGCACCACCACTGCCAGGCTACTTTCTGTTTACTTCTCTCTCTCTCTCCCTCTTTTTTTTTTTTTTTTTGGTTTTTCAAGACAGGGTTTCTCTGTAGCTTTGGAACCTGTCCTGGAACTCACTATATATAGACCAGGCTGGCCTTGAAATCACAGGGATCTGCCTGTCTCTGTCTTTTGAGTGCTGATATTAAAGGCATGCAGCCCCACTGCCTGGCTCTCTTTTATATTTTTGAGTCAGAGGCTTTTCTATAGCCCAGATTTGTAGTCCAGGCCACCTGAACTCACAATCTCTCTTGTCTTAGCCTGCCTCCCAGGTATGAACCACATCATAGAGGCAGGATTGGGAGAGAAGTGCTTGGCTCTGTTGTTATGAATGGATTAATCAAGGTGTGGATTGATGTATTGCTTTGGGAGTGACTTTGTTATCAAGCATCTCTCTGGCTAGCTTGCTGTCTTGCCATGTAATTCCTTTTAGCACATTACTGTTTGGCAAGAAGGACCTCACCAGGTGCCAGAACCATGCCCTTAGACTTCCCAGATTCCCGAACTGTGAGTCAAATAAACTTCTATTTTTATTTTATTATTTCTGGTACAGGAGATTGAAGGGCCTCAGGAATGCTAGGCATCTGCTCGACCACTGAGCTACATACACCCTTTGCCAGTAAATCTTCATTCTTTTGTTGCTATTGTGTTATTGTTTGTTTTTGTTATTGTTATTGTTATTGTTATTGTCTGCATAGCCCTGGCTGTTCTGGAACTCACTCTGTAGACCAGGTTGACCTCGAACTCACAGAGATCTGCCTGCCTCTGCATCCTGAGTGCTGGAATTAAAGGCGTGTGCCACCACCGCCCGGCTTGTTCTACTTTTTAAAGATTCGTTTATTAGACTGCCAAGATGACTCAGCTCTTGCGTCCAAGCCTAATGATCTCAGGTCAAACCAAAGGACCCACATGGTAGAAAGAGAACCAACTTCTACAAGTTGTCCTCCGACCTCCACATGTACCTATTAAAAATTTAAAATGTAACAATTGAAAAGAATATTTGTGTGTGTGTTTCTGTGTATGTGTGCATCTGTGCACACATGTGGAGGCCACAGCAGGATGTCAGGTGTCTCCTCTATCACTCTTGGCCTGTCCCTTTGAGGTGGGGTCTCTCTCTCTGAACCCGGGCCTCACATTTTCTCTGCTCTCCTGGAAGACAGGAAGCCCCTATGATCCTCCTGTCTTTACGTCGATTAGAGGTGGGGTCGCAGGCATGTGCAGGATGTCCAGGTTGGTACATGGGTGTTGAGATCTGATCTCTGATGTTCAGGACTGCACAATGAGGGCTCTTAACTGCTGAACCATCTTTCCAGCCCTACTTCTGACTTATAACTGAAACTCCTGACTTCTTCCAGAACTGAACAGTGGTACCAGTATACTCTCATCAGGTGTCTACATCACACAGGCCTCCCGGGATGGTGCTCCTGGATCCAGCAGCCTGAGGGTAGTGAAGCCCCAGTACAGTTCCTTGTTACTTTCCCCATGAAGCTCAACTTTTATCCCCATCAGATTGTTGGGAAAAGGAAAACAACAAAACAGTTAGAATGTATCCAGCCTGGGAGCTCCGTAAAGTCCTTTCTCCCTAGCGGGAGATGAACAAAACTGTTAGAATGTATTCAGTTGTCTGGGTTAGAATGTATGCAGTTGTCTGGGTTAGAATGTATCCAGTTGTCTGGGTTAGAATGTATCCAGTCATCTGGGTTAGAATGTATCCAGTTGTCTGGGTTAGAATGTATCCAGTCATCTGGGTTAGAATGTATCCAGTTGTCTAGGTTAGAATGTATCCAGTCATCTAGGTTAGAATGTATCCAGTCTGGGAACTCCGGAGATTTGGTTCTCCCAAGCGGGAGATGAACTTTCCTCGGGCTCTTTCCGCTTTCTCCCGGCCATAAAGGCAACATGCATCATTGTTGGCTCTGCAGATATTCCAGGTTGAGGGAGAGGTCAGCTTGGCCTATAGGGTCCACCAGCTTTGGGGAGACAGTCCATTTTTCACTTGGTGTCCCCTCCTCTCTCCCCGAAGCTCATAGCAGAGCCTCTTCCCATTTGTCCCAGAAAATTAGAGGGAAGTTCTGTGGGAGATGAGGGAAGAGAAGAGGATTGTTGTTCAGGGCTGTCCTGTGAGCCTAATAGCTGCCATTTTCAGGAGCTCAGCTAAGCCTGCTGGGGAAGATAACCTATTGATTGTTTACTTTCCTCAGAGAAGGAGGGAGCAGAGCCATCATGGGGCCCTCACCTGAGTTTCCAGTCACTCTTCTGTGCCATTCTTCTCTAATGGTGTGGGTCTTTGGGGAGAAGCTAGAGGCTAAAGATGCTTAAAGAAAGAAGGGGTGGGGCTCCATCTCTGCAGTCATGGGGAAGCCATCATTTCTGCTAGGTGCAGCCCTTCCTGTGTTTCTGATTAAATCACCTGTGCTCCTGGGGGAAATCGGGGGAATTGTTCTTGGTTCTTGTTGGAACCTTAGGAGGAGGGTAGACATTGTTTACATTTCTCTCAGAAAAGTTGTTTTTAGCAAAAGGGATTTGTCTCCCCTGCTTCTACTCCCTGACCACATAGTCCCTAGCATTATGCAGTCCCCCAATTCCAGCTGTCCCTTTGTGTTTCGCTGAGCCTATTCCAGACCACCAAGGTGGTCAGTGAACCAGGATTCTTGTAGTTGTGGGTTTTAGAAGCCCACCTCTTAGTAGCAAGCCCATGCTTCCAGGAAGAATTTACTGGTTTGCCTAAAGCGAAAGTCAAAGAGTGGTCATTTCAGGTATGCGTGACGTGTGGTGGGTTGTCTGCCACCTGAGTCCTCTCCTATGTGGGTTTCTTCTGTGTGCAAGGTATTTCTACAAATGTAAATAAGCCAACATCATTGGAATTAAAATGAAAAGATTTATTCATCTTTATTTTTATGCATATGGGTGTTTTTGCCTGCATGTCTGTCATGCACTGTGTATATAGTGCTCACGAAAGCTAAAAGCAGATGTTGTACCCCAGGAACTGAAGTAACAGATAATTGTGAGCTGACATGTGGGTGCTGAGACTCAGTCCCGGTGCTCTAAACCACTGAGCCCTCTCTCCAGCTCCGGGATTATGATTTTTTTTTTATTTTGTTTGTTCCTTTGTTTGTTTTTGCTTTGCTTTGTGGTTTTTTTTGTTTTTGTTGTTGTTTGTTTTGTTTTTTGAGACAGGATTTTTCTGTAGTTTGGGAGCCTGTCCTGGAACTAGCTCTTGTAGCCCAGGTTGGTCTCGAACTCACAGAGATCTGCCTGCCTCTGCCTTCTGAGTGCTGGGATTAAAGGCATGCGCCACCATACATGGCGAGGGATTACGATTCTTATTAGAGCAGCTTTAGACAACCACCTCTGAGCCAAACTCTGCCCGTGTGGGATATATATATATATATATATATATATATATATATGTGTGTGTGTGTGTGTGTGTGTGTGTGTGTGTTCCTGTGTCATTGGCTCCCTCAGAAGCCTGTGGGTCCATTAAAGGGTCAGATAAAGTGAGGGGGTTACCAGGTGGCAGGAACCTGAAACCCCCAGAGGAAGGCATAGTGGATCAGCATAGCCGTTGATCGATCCCACAGATTTCAAGGATGACGAGGAACCGGTCAGATGAGAAGAGAGGGCAGGAGAAGGTCCTGGTGGAGGATCCACACAAGGTGGTCTCATCTGTGTGCAGGACTCTGCTCCACCCACTCCAGCCACCTTGCTTCCTCTTCCCACTTACCTCCCTAGGTGGGACCATGCTGGGCTTCTCTCCCTGCAGACTGAGGCTTTCTTTCTGAGCAGTCTCCTCTCCTTCCCTCCCTGCCTTTCCTGGCTGCTTAAGAGGTGGGGTACCACCCAGCGAAGCAGATGAGGAAAAGAATACATGGCCTAGTCTGGTCCTACATATAAGCTTCTGATGCATCCTAAGGAGCCCTCAGCAATGTATGTGGAGATACATCAGATCCCTGATAGAAACAGGGAATATCAACAAAAACGATGCATTCAGGTCCATGGACACTGTGGAGCAGCTAGGGAATGGCAAGGCCCAGCTGTAGAGGACGATCCCTCCCTTTCTCTCTCTCTCTCTCTCTCTCTCTCTCTCTCTCTCCCTCTCCCTCTCTCTCTCTTCCCCTCTCTCTGCCTCTATATTCCATGCCTCAGGAAGAGAGAGTCTGAAAACAGAAAGTCGGGAGGTATACACTGAGGTCCCTAAGAACTTCCAGGCCTTGGTGACAGAGTCAGTGGGGTAATGGGACCATACAGACCAGAGTGGTACACAAGAAACACACCTCGGCTGAATAATAATAATTATCATTATTATAACAATATCATACATTCAGGACAAACCCAGCTGCCCCAAGCCAACCATAAAATCCCTATGTACAGTAGAGTCTAAGTGAATGGAGGGGGGGGGTTGCTCACCAGTGCGCCTGGAATTTACTTGTATCAACTCTTTAAGGAGGGGCCAGCCCCTCCTCCTGCCCCCTGCCAAAGCTTAGAACAAGCTGAGGAGGCTGGCACTGCCAAAGTCACCCATTTGTGTTCAGTATGCTTATGCCAAGAGGCTGGCCTGGCCTCCCCTGATGGCCTAGCTGCAAAGCACAGGTAGGTGAACCTATGAGAACAGGTAGCCATAGTCTGGGCACGTGGTTCCTCTGAGTTCCCCTTCCATCCCTTCCTGGCTCCTTCTGTGGGCCCGCCCATAGCAGAAAGGGGCCAGGGACACTCAGGGTGCAGACAGGGCATGCAGAGCGGACCCATGCATGCTTGGTCCGCCCAGGCACCATGCAGCCAACCTGGACTGTTACACAGGCGTCAGAGGGCTGGGTGGCAGAGGAGTCTGAAAGGCCCTCCTTAGGCTGGGTGGTTGATTCAGTCTATGGTGGAGCCTCCTGGGAGCCCGGCCTTTGGGAAGGAAGCTGCAGAAATTCTGGAAGTACCAGGTCTTCTTTGCGAAGAAGTCCCCTCTGGTCATGGGCCCCACTGCTCTGCACCCGGTTCAGCAGCTCCACCAGGCCTGGGGACAGCCACAGAGTCAGGAGACCCATATGGTCAGAGCATCTGTGTTAATGCTTGCCTATTCTGCTGCCTGCAATGGCCAGTCTGACCCCAGACCATCAGTATATTCCAGCGCCGATGGCCCCTTAGTCCCGCCCGTAGCTCAGGCCACCCTCAATGATACTCAGCCCTGATCCCATTTCTCTCCTCCCTCTGATCCCGTGGCCCCCACTACCACCGGCAGGGCACCTTCAATGTCACAGGTCTGCCGTTTCCCAGTAGTACTGCTGGCATCTTCCACAAGCAAACTGGAGGGCAATGGGGGAAGATGAGTATCCTTGTCCTGGGCTCTAGGCAGGCATCCCTGCAAGAAAGAGGGGTGACGTTCACAACCAGGAGGGGAGAAGAGGAAATTGGGAAGAGGCCCTGAGGTTCTCGGTTACCTGGCTACGGCAGGGGGATGTGCTGCTGGCTTCACTCATCTTTGCATCTACAACGGAGAGCATCACGGTTGGGTTTGGCCTTCTTCTCACAAGCCCCTCCTCCTGTGCCAGAGCCGCACTGGGAAACCAAGTCCCAGGGTATACACATCACTTACCTGGATGAATGTCCAAAACCAGTGTCTGTGAAGCCACTGAGCTCACTAGCTTCTCCAAATCCAACAGCTGCTTCTCCCCTGGCTACAGAAAGAGGTTTGGAGCCTATGAGCCAGACCGTAAAAACCTTCCCGCCTTCCCCGCCCCGCCCCGCCTACAGCTCCATCACTCACGCGATGCAGGACCACCTGTTCCAGGCTCAGACCATGCTTTGCCAGGATGGGCTGCAGCGCCTCCTGCAGACGCTTGGTGGGCTTAGCGGAGATCCTCACCACACGCTCCAGGTTAGCCAACTCCAGCCTGTATGGGACCTTTGAGCTGCGGAGTGGTGGAGACCCAGGGGACCCCTTTTCCCAAAACAAGCCCGGAGGGGACCAGAACTGAACGTGGAGGGTGGAACAGTTTGGGGGGTGGGGGCTCTAGCTTAGGGGGTAGAGTTCCCAGCTCAGCAGATGAGATCTGAGATTTGGGCCCAGTAGACAGCTGGAAGTCAGATCAAGTTTTGGAGTAGGGCACTCACTGGAAGGTGATCCTGTTTTCCAGTCGTACTTCCTGGTCTGCCAGCACCGTGCAATCCTGATCCAGGACCAGGGCCTTCTGCGGATGCCAGGCAAGTTCTAAGAATCCCCTCCCTCCTCCCATGCTATCCCGGGGGATGGGGGTGGGACACTTGGAATCACCTTCACTTCCTCCTGTGGTACCCTAAAGACCAGAAGGACCAACCCATGGGTAACAGAAGGCTAGAGAGGCAGAAGGGCTAAGGACCAGCAGAGCTGGATCCTGGGAAGACCAAGGCCAAGGGATCATAAGAGGGGAAGATGCCCTGGGCAAGGCCACAACGGCACCTGCACCATGGTGCAAGCCTTTATTCTCAGTACTCTACTCAGAGACTGAGAGAGTTCAAGGCCAGCCTGGGTTACGTAGCAAGTTCTAGGCCAGCTAAGTCTACACAGTAAGATACACACACACACACACACACACACACACACACACACACACCCAGCTCCCTCTGAAAAAAGAAGAAAAAGAAAAAGGAAGGATGAAAGGAAGGAAGGAAGGAAGGAAGGAAGATGCTTGGGAGTGTGAGGGGAAGCTTAGGAAAGGATCCAGTTTGGGAAAACAGAAGGGGGGGGCTTACATATTAATGGGGGTGGGGGATGGATCTTCAGTAAGGATAAAGCTTAGGTCCCGGTTCCTTCAGGTATGAGACACACTTCTTCTCACCACCCACCTGTTGTTAGCCACCCAGACCTTACCTCTTGCCTCCTTAATGCCTAGGTCAGTCTCCCCACCTCCTACCAGCTCCAGCCACCCCCAAACTGGACCAGAAATGGTACAGCCCCAGCACACAGTAGGTGCACAGACAAGACTACTGTGTGTACCAGCCTAAGACTTGTAGGGGGCAGGCTTAAAATGGAGGTGGGGGAACTCTCCCAGACAGGGACACAGGGACAGGTGGAATGTGGGTGGTGAAGTTATATTTAGCAGGCACAAAGCCCATCTGGGCTGTTGGCAGCTGTTCTGGTGGCCTAAGAAAGTGGGCAGAGTATCTCCCATTGCTGCCCTCACACCCCCATGCCCCAGGTCCTGCAAACACCTCCTCGCCTCCCTCTTCCTGAAACATCCTTCCCGTAAAGTTGTCCCAGACAAGCTCTGCCCCCCCGGACTCTGGCTGCTGCCTCTCAGGAAGCCTTCTGACCAGACATGCCCGCCTTCCCTGGAAGGCTCACTCTGGAGGGTTGACCCCTAATCACCTTTTGCCTGGCTTCCCTCCAGCATGGACCTATAGTAGACACAGCCTGGGTTCCAGTTCTGATCACACACCTTGGCTGCCTCTTAGGACTTGAATAAATTCCTCTCACTTCCCCTGGAGTGCAGCACTGTTCCCCTGGGGCCCCCTTCCAGGATGCTTTAAAAATGAGCTTTCCTGGGGGTAGAGAGATGGGTCAGCAATTAAGAGCACTGGCTACTTTCCCAGAGGACCTGGGTTCAATCCTTAGCACCCACATAGCAGCTCACAACTGTCTGTAACTCCGCTGCCAGGGGATCTGACACCTTCACACCAACACACATAAAATAAATTTAAATAAATTATTTTTTAAAAAGAGTTTCCCTAGACTTTAGAGCTTGGTGCTCATTTTCACTTGAAGGAGACTTCAGAGATTAGGCTCACTGAAGACTTCTGATGGCAGAGGTGAGTCCTCCAATGGCAACTTTAGAGGCAGGCCTATGTGGATGGTGGCATGAAGTGTGGGATTGGAGGACATTCCCCAGTTCCAGCAGCACCCTCTCCCCAGCTCTGCCTCCCCCACAACCATCAGAGCGGGGTGCTGGATGAAGCTGGAGCCAGGCTATGGGGTGGGTTTGTGTGTGAGGAGGGTTTTTGAGGAATATGAACGGAGGAGTTGGCCCTAGGATGCATGGAGACTTGGACACAGGGTCAGAATAAAGCAGGGAGAGGATGCTGATAGGGAATGAGTTAGAATTAGGGGTGGCCAGAAGATTAGGAAAAGAGCTGGCTCATGACCAGAAAAGAGGCGAGAGTTGGAGCCAGGTCATGCTCATACCTGCTCATTGCCCACCAGGTAGACCTTAATGTCAGGTAGAGAGAGGCCCTCTCTTCTCACAGATGCCTGCCAGCATGTCTCGGATGGTGAGGCCTGGTCGAGCCAGGGCCAAAGAGGCGGTGCCATCAGGCAGGTACACGCAGCAGTACTTCCCTGGCCGGCTTTCACTCTCCCCCTCTCCACTTCCAAGGCTCTTTCGGTGGCTCTGGTTGTGGGCAAGAGCAGACAGAGACTATATGTACACAGGGATGCTATAAGCTGGGACACATACATCTACACACGTGCAAGGGTGCACCTGGAGGCAAGCACAGATGTGTCTTGCTCCAGAAACACAGGGATGTACACTCAAACATGTAGACACTCAGCTGGGCACAGTGGCACATTTTGTCCTAGTACTTGGAGGCAGAGGCAGACCTCTAAGTTTTGAGGAGCTCCACAGCAGGTAGGGCTATATATAGAAACCCTGCTTTGGGGAGCTGGAGAGATGGCTCAATGATTAAGAACACTGACTGCTCTTCCAGAAGGACCTGGATTCAATTTCCAGCACCCATATGGCAACTCACAACTGTCTGTAACTCCAGTTTCAGGGGATTTGAAACCCTTACACCAATGTCCATAAAATTAAATAATTTTTTTAAAAAGAACCCTGGTTCAAAACAAAACAAAAATAAAATAAATGTGGACACTCAGGACAGTTTTCACAAAGCAACCACACACATCATGCAGGGTACACCTAGGCACCCACACATGCTTAGGCACCTGCCGGCGGCTAACATGACCCCATGATTTGTAGAGAGATTACTATATCAAGCACGGAAAGAAAGAAGGGTGGAGTGATGGTTTTGCGGAGTAAGCTAGGAGTAGAAGGACAGACATCCACTGGGAATGCTGAGAACCCATGAAGGGAACTGGCAGTAACCCTTACCAGAAATGCACCTTGTTCCCCCCAAATGCCGCTCACCTCAGATTTGCTGCTCACGAAGGCAAGGAAGCCCAGGTCCAGACTGGCGGAAGAATTCAGGGACCCCTGAGACTCTCGTCGCAGTGCTGAATTCACAGCTCCACCTGTCATCTCTAAGGGAAAGTCAGAAATGAAGGGACCTGCTTGCTCTCACCATCCCTCTGGTGAGGCCCTCCCATTTGGCGGGTCTTGTTTAAGGCCCTCCATCCTGCAGGTACTTAAAGTGTGTGCGTCCTTGGGTAGCCCCCCACCCCCCCAAACTTCCAGGTTGCAGCACGGGAGCGCAGCCTCCTGGAGAAACCCGGTGGTCTCAAGAACCTACATTTTGAGGTTTCGGTTTTGCCTTCTTGCAGACTGTGTGGGTCAAGTAGGGAGAGGTGGGCGTTTCCAAAATTGACCCAAGCTTCCTGGCCACACCATTCCTAGAGCCGGCCTCACCTCTACGAAAAGACTTGCGGAGTGGGCGGCCACAAGAACCCTCAGCAAGCGGCAGCTGCCCCAACTCCTCCACGCCCAACGGCAGCGATTTCCCAGGCTTCAGCTTCGGTTTCTGAAGATACAGGGAAGACTCTAGTGCGGAGCAGGGTCCTAGCCCAGCACGGGGATCCACAGCTGGGGAAGACCCAACATTAGACTGTCCGCGGTCCCTGCCCAGCCTCCTGCTACCCCGGTACACACCTTCCTCGAGGTGTCGGGGCTGCCGAGGCGCGTGGAGCCAGGTTCCCGCAGGGGGCGTCCCCTCGGCCTCAGCCAGCAGGCACTCTTGGTACAACGGGGATTTGACGAAGCGTGCATAGCTGTCGAACTTCATCAAATTGAAGATCTGCACGGCCAGCGGGTGTGGGTGGCGATTGGTACCAGGAAAGGACAGTGAAGGGCTGGATGGGTGGCTTCTGCTTGCACCGCTTGTGTCCCTGCCCTCGCCAGCCCGTGTAAGAGAGGCCCAAGCCCTGCCCCAGTTCCTGTCACTTACCTGGAGTCTGAGACCCGCCCCTCCTCTTGGCCCCGCCCCGTCCATCCTTCTATCATCCATGGCTTTCACCCTCTCCTCCCGCCGTGACCCTGCATTTGACTCTGGTTCTGCATCAGTTTTGCCCCAGTTTTGCTCGGACTTCTCCTCTGTGTCTGCTCCTATTGGGTGTTCCACTGGTCTCCCTTCTCAGCCTGATCTTGCCCCTTGGTCCCCTCACCTGAAGCTGCTGGGCTCGAAACATATCCGGCCGGGGCTGGGCCAACACCTCCTCACTAAGCCAGGCCTGTCGGTCGATGTTCACCGGGCTCAGCGCCTGGCTGGACAGGAACTCATGGTAGATATTGTGGGCCTCCTGAGATAGCTGGGGGATGAGGGACCGGAAGAGGTCAGGGGGCATGCTCCAGGCCTAGTCCCCACCCCTGTGTCCCATCTTTCTCTCCACCTGCTTGGTGTCACTGGCTGGGATCTGTTGGAACCGCTCGCAGGCTTTCCAGAAAGTTACGTTCTCTGCACTGAATTCCTTCTTCAGGAACTCCTGGCATGAGAAGAGGAAGGGAGGCTCAGACACAGTCTGAATCGGGGATGTGTTCAAAGACTAGCACAGACACGGGGCCAAGAGAGCAGACAGACAGATGGTGGCAGATCTGGGTACCAAAAGA